>NC_056553.1:8666744-8969774 GCF_910596095.1 Thunnus maccoyii | reverse complement strand
CTTTAATCTGTCGAATGGCTTTTTTAGTTTTATTAGACCATGCTGGAGAACCCTCATCAATGAATTTAGTGTTAATGTTTCTTTATTTGGCTCCTGCCTCATCCTTAATGCTGTCCAGTTCCAGAGAAGATGGTGCATGGTATGAAGGCTTGGTCTAATTAACGATGTACTGTAGAGTGTAGTCCGATCACATCAGCTGTATAATCTCCAACTGTGGTTTCTTAGACTCGTGAACAAAAATCTCCATGTGTAGAAACTGGTCAGTTTGTGTTTGTTTAACAGTCTCTAGATATAGATAGATCTGGACATTACGGTTTCAAACAAGCAGGCTCAAAGACCTCTAATTCCCACTTCTCAGCAGGTTTTCTGTAGTTTACTGTACTTGTGACCTGATGTTTTATTGAGTCACTTTTGTTAGACTTGGACTTTCAGTATTCTCAAAATTTCTCACCGCAACAAATTTTCTACTTGGCGCTAACAGGAAGTGATTCTGATGAAGTCAGGTGGTCCTCTAGGCCTGAGCATCGTGGGAGGAAGTGACCATGCCAGTCATCCATTTGGCATCAATGAACCTGGAGTGTTTATCTCAAAGGTATAACTCTAAAAGAGTCATATAGATCCTTGTTTTCCAGTTTGGTGGGGTTTTTTTTGCCTCTTCTTAAACATGTGGTACTGTTGCCATGGTTACACGGGGTTATGTGTCTCATCATCAGGTGATTCCCCTCGGTCTGGCATGTCAAAGTGGATTGCGTGTTGGCGACAGAATATTAGAGGTGAACGCCATCGACCTGCGTCATGCCACACACCAGGAAGCTGTACGCGCGCTGCTGGCCAACAAGCAGGAGATCCGTATGTTAGTGCGGAGGGACCCTTCACCACCTGGGATGCAGGTGAGGTAGACCACACAAATATGTAATATAGAGACACACAGATGCAGTCTGCCTTTGCCTAATGAGCGGTCTCTATGTTGTTGCAGGAAATTGTGATCCAGAAGCAGCCGGGGGAGAAGCTTGGTATCAGTATTCGTGGGGGGGCCAAGGGTCATGCAGGAAACCCGTTTGACCCCACAGATGAGGGCATTTTTATCTCTAAGGTATTGAAACTACAGTAGTACCACAACTGAAGTACACAGATTTTAAGCTGCATTTAACATTCGGTTATTCAATTTAATTGGCCAAAATTCCAGTTATATTATTACATCATTAGATAATAAAGGCAGGCAGCTGTACTCATTTGTATGACACCACATGTTAAAACTTGTGCTTTGATTGATATTCATATAGGTGAGTTCAAGTGGTGCAGCTGCCAGAGACGGCCGACTGCAGGTTGGCATGCGCATCCTCGAGGTGAACAACCACAGCCTGCTGGGGATGACGCACACAGAGGCAGTGCGAGTGCTTCGGGCCATTGGAGACTCTCTGGTCATGCTGGTGTGTGACGGCTTTGATCCACAAAACCTGGCCACCGTGGAGGTGAGACACCATGACGAGCGTGTATTTATACAACATTATTAGAGACAGTTGAGGGGTAGAGAACTAAATAAACTCTTAAGGAATGCATGTATGTCATTGTTAAACAAACTTCTCCATGTGTATTTTTCCAGGCGTCCCCTGGCACCATTGCCAACCCGTTTGCAGCAGGCATCGTCCGTAAGAACAGTATGGAGAGCATCTCCTCTATAGACAGAGACCTGAGCCCCGAGGAGATAGATATCATGCAAAAGGTATAACACAATTATACACAATTATAAATTTATAACACTAAAATGATCTGTGCAGTTAAGGTCAGGTATCGGCACTTATAGAAATTATGTAAAGCGCTACCTACCACTCAGTTTGTACACTGGGAAGTCAGTACCGTACATTTAACTAGACCTTTATGTGCTAATCATCCACATACCAGGAAGCAGCTTGGTGAGTTTGTGAGCGCGGCAGCCAAGTCGACACATGAATCAAATGTTTTGTTCAGCGATTCTGTCGCATCAACACTGTGCTACCACAGCAATTTGGTGTTAGCAGGTGGAGTTTTCAACAACAGCAGAGTTTCACTCACTCCAATCATGCACCAGAGCACCCGGAAAGCACCAGCGCAGTTGTTTATTTTGTCTAGATTAGCTTTTGGGAGACTGCCCGCACTAAAGGAATGTACGGGCCTGTCGATTTATTAAATGCTAGGTTCTGTTGATCCTTCACACACAATTAGATCAGTGCAGTTTTTTAGTGTTTACTGAGCTTTTAATAGTTTATTGGAGTCACACATGTTTGATATACAATCAGAAAATCCAGCATTACACGTGAAAATAGCCTTGGTTTAGCAGGTAGTGCTTCTGCTAAAGATTAAAGGATGAACAGTAGCCATTTCATGGGATTGTAAGGATGTTAAATCTTGCTCTTCTCCAGGAGTCTGAGATGGTGAGAGAGACATCGCAGTGGGAGCGAGAAGAGATGGAGAAAGTGGTAAGTGAAACTGAAAATCCATTACTGTTTTTGGGAATCTAGAGGTAGAATTGTATGTCAGATCAGCAGATAGATGGCAATACAGCGAGGCAAGAGAATTAGACTTTTGCTCCATCATAGCTCAGAAAAATACCAAACACGGGTGCTTCAGACAGCAGGGTGGAGCTTTGCTCAGGTCCGTCTTTTATCGGGTGAATGAAGCTTCTCGTCTGCACCCTGTGTGGTTATTGTGTTTGACAGAACTATTCCTGTAATGTCCCACCTTGCATGCTTTTTCTGCTCCCATAGCTAATGAATAGAGTACTTTTTAATGTGTGCGGATTCTATCCTTTCTTTCCCTTCTGTTTTTCTCTCATCTCTCCTTTACTTTTGGTGTGTTTGGTGTGATATGAAATCATCCAATCATCCCATCATCTCCATACCACTCTTCCACTGTTATTTTATCTCTTACTTCACCCTCTGTAACACTGTCACTCCTCCACCGTCTCATTTCACTTCATCGCATTTACTGTGTGGCTGTGTGGTTGGGTGTCTTCCCTTCTGTACTCTCCTCCTCCTCCTCCTCTCCTTCCTTTCTTGGTGAAGGAGCGTATGCGCTTGGAGCGAGAGGAGGCAACTCGCCTGCTAGAAGAGGAGACAGAGGTGAGACACTCCTCAACAACAAGTCCTCAGACAAAACTTCCTGTCTGTGTAAAATGGTGGTCTGACCACATTACCACAGCACTCCCTCCACAGGAGGTTACCATGTCACTCATCCCTGGATTTTCAGGGAAAATACATTATTTTTTAGTTTTTCTTGAATAAATTGGTCCTGAGCACATGTTCAAACTGGCTTACTGGGTTACTGGAGAAGGACCTCAGCAAGGCGAACAGGTGAAAGGTTAAAAAAACACCACAGACTCACTTATTGGCAGATAAGTATTTGACTTGTTAGGACACTCAAACTGCTACAATAGGCAGTGTTTGTGAGTGAAAAGCGAGCAGAGGGCATTGCCCTACAGGTTACTTGAGGTTAAAGTTAGCATTGAGATAAAAATAAATAAATAAACAGCCCTGATTTTTTTTTGTTTGTTTTTTTTTTTTTTAATGCAAGGAGGTGAGTTGGTGTTGGTTGTTTCAGATAAAGGATAGATGAAGGAAGTCCAGTTTGAGTAACAGTCCATGAGTTTGAAGGTTTATCAGAAGCCAAAACACCACAGAGAGGTTTATAATACTGTGACACAAGATTTTATTGTAGAAATACAGTATTCACATTACACATTACACACACACATTACATTAAGGAATCTATCAGATTTGTGCGCTTGCACATATTTGCCTTAAGGGGCCTTATAGTTCTTCCAACGTGCCCGTCAGATGGTCTGTGCGCAGCCATTTCTGTAACTTTCCGACACCGACGAGCCGACAACACACCTCATGCGGTGATTGGGCAGCGATGCGAAAGTGAGAAAGGAGCCAGTGTTTGAACCTTCTCTCTAGCTCTCCTTGTGTGAACAACCGAGTGCAACACTAATCTCTTCCAGGAGACTGTCTGAAAATATGTGCTTTTATTCCCACATTTTAATATCACGTCTCCCCCTCCCCTCTCTCTATCACGGTCGGCTTCACAGGCAGACATTAAATACATAGCACCAAAATTTTTGCCAGCTTAACCTACTAACCGGAGGCAACCTTAGAGCCACATTCAGCCCCCAAAGTGACTGAACCTGAACTGACTAAACCCCTTAAATACTAACTTGACTGTAGATGTGTGACATGTACCTTTACTAGGCCCCAGTAAGCTCCTGTAATTTCAATTATTATGAACAGCATATCCATATTACTTAAACTTCAAGTCATAATCTCTGCCAGTAAAAATAATTCACTTTTAATTGCTTGTTGTATGATAAACCTCAGCTAAGACCTTCTCTCACCGCTGGCTTTATGTATTCTCCTGTAGAACATTGGCACTGGACCTCTAAAACTTGACTACAAAACCCTGGCTGCGCTGCCCACCACCAGTCTGCAGAGGGTCAACAGGGTGAGTCTCTCTTCATGTTCTTGTGTCTTCAGACGGTGGTTAAAGATCCGGTTTTTAACACCAAAATTAGGTTTACGTATCACGTTCGTCCTGCTTTTCATTCATGTTTGAAAACGAGTGCGGTGTTCTCACTCATGACTCGTTTCCTCTGAGTTGTGAATTGTATTCTTGCGCGAGCTATGTCGGAAATGGCCTCCGTCGCTCAGAATAGACCTCCTCATGGAATCCCTTGTGTTTATGTCCCGGGAAACTCTGAGCTGACCAGTTGCCCCTCCGGGAGCAGGAATGTTAACCTCCTCTCCATGTGCATAACCCCAAGTCAACAAAACCGACTACCAACCTCAGGCTCCAAGGCCAAACCCAGAGTGATATAACTGTGTCATGAATCGGTTAACAAGAGCAGAAGTGGAGGAATAACATGAAGACCAAGGACCGATCAAGATGTTTGTATAAGAAACTTGAAGGTCGAACTCATCTGGAGGAATAGAAGAACGTGGAAATGAAAGGAAGCGTGGCCAAAGGATGACACACGGTTTGATAAAAGCGTCTGTGTGTGAGTGAGTTGGCAAGATGGGGGAAGGGGACAGCTGCCCACTATCAACCAGCCTATCCTCTGCGATATTTTAAACCTGCATCTGGCTCTGAATTGGACGGAGAGGCTCTTGTGTGGGTGGGTGGGGTGCCAGACGGTTTGGGGAGGGTCTCGTCTAAGAGGAACAGACGAGTGTTTCCGTTAAGAGTTCCCAGAGTCCTCGGAGGAGTTACTTTGAGTGGACATACAGGACAGTCCAGCCACCATCCTACAGTGAGTATAAACATACAGAGAGAAGAAGAGTTTTACCCTTTTTTTTTTCATTTTTCTTTCCTCTCTCACTTCTTCTTTTGTTGTATTTGTCTCTTTTTTTTTTCCTTCATTGATTTCTGTGCGTCATTCACTCATCACCCTTACTTTGATCCAGCTGTGTGTCTGCATTAGGCGCCATGTTGAGGATTTTATTTTAACTTAGTTGTCTGTTCTGTCATTCTCTCCTAAACACGTATCTTTGAACAACTTTGAACAATATCTAGTTATATTAAAAGTTGCACTTCTGTATAAAATTAATGTAAACTTCTGAAGACTTTTAGATCTACCTATCAGACGTTGGTGTGTCCTACTTGTAGATCTCTGGCCTGTTAAATCATAGAAGAACTTAACCTACATATCACAGGCAGCTGTTCACACTCTCTGCATGGATTTGCTGCTCCAGCACGCATGCTCCTGTTCAAACTGTATCACAGTGACCCTTTGAGGCTGCCTGTAATTTGTTAGTAAAGGTTAAGCTGAAAACTAAAGACAGTTCTCGCTGATTTCATGATGGTTTAGCAGCTGATAAATCCAAACTCTGTTAATGAATGAAGCGATACGCAGAATGTTGGAAAAAGTCTGTACGTACACCCTAAATTACACTTGAGTCACAGAGCTAAGCATCCGATTTTCTCAAAAATAAGTATTCAAATTGAGTGTACAACTGTGTTAAAAGGCCAAAACTACTTTTTAATCAGTTATAGTTTAATGTAATTCTATCTGGCTGAATATCCTTTTTTTTGGAAGAAGTGCAGCATGATGTGTTTATTACTGGTGTTTTCTACGTGTTTAAAATCAAACTCAAGACTAGAACTATCTATTGTACGAGTATAAATTGTTCAGTTCTCTGTTCCTTTGACCTGCACTCCTTCCCCCCTGGCTTGCTCAGTGTGTTGGCATGCTGGCGAGCTAGCTGCCTCGCTTTTCTCTCACACACCAAAAACCCCAGCTGTCCCTCACAGTCTGGATCGGTGCCAAAAGGGCACTCGTTCACATTCCATCCCATTGACCCTCATCACACCACCGACTCTTATAGTCAGCATGTAGAGAGCCACATTACTGCTTCACAATGCGTGTATTAGGCCAGCTATTTTTAATTACCGCCACATATGTCAAGGGCACATCTTTGTAAATGCTGAAGTTGTTTGTGTAGTTAAATAGTTTAGGTATTTTTAGGTTTTGGGTGTGTAAAAACATGACACTTGTAAGGTTGCACTTAGAGTGTCGGGTGTCTCTTCTGTTACATGAGTTGAGTTAAACATCATGTATTTTCTCCTCAAATGCAGTGACATCAGCAGGCTTCTCCGTTAAGTACAGTAGTAGGAGTTGAAGGTGCCCGAATGTCTCACTGCTCTGATAATATGGTTATTTAAGGCCGGGGCCAAGAGCCTGGACTGCAGTAATGTGGCCATTAGTCCTGCAGCACACATAGCCAGTTATCACGTCATGAATGATGAGCACTGAGAAACCTATCTTCAGGAAAGATTTAGTGATGTGAGTGACTCTTTATAGCAGCTAGAGGCTTGTGTGTCAAATGTCTATTCAGAGAACCACATCGTAAGACACACTGTAGGGGAACTTCTCTTCTATTTGTTGTTTCAGATAGTTATTTTGGTTACGTGTTTTCTTGCTGTATTTGTTTCAAGTTGAACCCAGACTAAATGAAGATAAAACACACCTTCCTTTGTAGATCTATTTTAGATTTCCTCACAAATGTCCCTAAAGGATAATTCCAGTTTATCACAACTTGAGCTGATAGTGTTGCACTCAACAACAGTCATTGTTGAAGTCTAGAAATGGCAGTAACATCGCTATAAAGAACTCACACTTAGTAAAAAAGAACAAAAAAACACGAGCAGTCTTATTTGGAAGAAAAAATGAAGGTGATCAGTGAAATTACAAAGCACAAAACAGCACATTGCCAGATGATGTCACATAGCGTTGTTGAGCCTCTTTCAATTTTTTTGGCGGACGACTGGTGCAAATCAAACGAACAAGACTGTTCGTTTTTTTTCATGTAGAGCTAATGTCAGTCTAAACACCCCCATAGTCATAAGTATTCACTTCTCCTGTGAAATGAGGTAATATTGCCTACATGTTAATTCATGTTAATGGTAATACCTTTTATTATTATTGTTAAACACTGTCTAGTAATAATAGTGTAATTATTATAATCCAGCTGCTGTTTTGTCAGATCATTGCAATTTGGTGATGGAGACGTTTGTTAAACATTGTAATAAACCTGAAAAACCTTTAACCTCCATGTTAAAACCAGACTGACTTAGTGTCTCCTCTATTGTTTTAAAACTCAGCTTTTATTCTGTTACTTTTGTGTGAGTTACTTCAACTCGTTTCATCTTTGTGTCTCCTGTCATTCCTCTATTTTGTCAGTTTACTGTATGTGTCCTCCTTCTTTCCTTTGCTCCTGTTCAGTCCTCTACTTCTGTAAGTCTGACTGCTCCCATGGAGGCCCCCCTGCAGGCCCAGTACAGAGCCCCAGTAGAGCCCCCGGGCTTCAGCTTAGACCACCCCACAAATCCCCTCAGCCACATGGACCCCGAGTCCTGCCCCAGTCTGATCACGGAGAACGATTATCTTCGAGGATCCCAATTCTCCCCTAACGGAACCTCCACCGCCGACAGCATTTGCTCGACAACAACTATCGATTCAACATTTGTACCTGAAGAGGAGGAATGCCTGGTGGACTCTCAGCCTATCTGCTTCAAAGAGAACCCATTCTTGGTGGCTAATCGCAAAGGAAAGAGCCTTCCTCCTGGAGAGCAGATCCTGTCAGGGCCTCCCGTGGGTTACGGGAAGCAAGGCCAACTGCAGCCCTGGTTGTTCAGCAAGGCAAGCCGCCTGCCTGAGTGTGGTTTGGAGGCAGCATGGTGTGTTACTGCGCACAGTTTGTTGTGTTTCTCACTTATTTCCCTTGAACTGGGTCACAGGGTTTTCTTCTAACAGTGATCACAAGAATTGTCTGCTGCATTTACCATTTGGCTGCGTTTACCAAAGCACTACAGAGTAACAAAAGTTAGTAAGATATCTTTTGTATGGTTGGCCCAAATTGGAATCAAACCACCAAACTTGGCTTTATTAGTGATACGCTTTACTCATTGCTTTTCAAGAAGGATTCATGGGCTAAAAAGTGGTGCACAAGGCCTTTTTCTCCAAGGAAATGTGTCCAGGTTGTGTTTATTAATCTCAGTGTAACAACCAGCTGAACTGGTGCATGTTTTTGCCGTGAGCACAGAGCTTGTAGCATCTTGTGAGGTATTTAGGCACATAGTTGGTACATGGTGGGGATCGACTGGAATGTGTGTCCCAACAGCTGCGTCGGAGGTCATGAGTCACGAAGGAACATGGCCTCCAAAACGCAGGAGCTTCTTGTTGGTTGAATTTACTGGAGGATCAGCTCACTACAGGACTAACCAGTGAAATTTGTTTCCCTTGCCTCCTTGTTACTACACAGTTTTTTCAGTGCACTGGGTGAAAGTAAGAGCAGCTGTTAAGTGTGTTTTTGGTGTTTGTTTTTCCAGGCGCCTTCCTCTGATTACACCAGGACTGAGAGCCCAATCAGAGAAGCACCATACTCTCCTACGATCCAACCGGTGAGCAGCTTTAACACCCAGCACTCCTCACCCTTTGTTCATCATCCGCTTTCATATCATATCTCTACTTTATTTTCTCCTTTTCCATGAGTCACTTGTAGCTCCATAGAAAGTATTTTACAGTTTACCCTTTTGACCTTTCCTCCCACTCGTAGCCCAGCGACCATTCTTCCAACAGCTCCACGTGTGCTGGCAGGGAGACCCGTTTTGTAAGTGGGTCTTGTCGCCCTCTCTGCTCTGGCCTGGATTTTTTTAAGGACATGTGCCGCTGCTCTGAGCGCCATATCTGTTAATAAAACATAACTAGTTCAGCTATCATGTCTGCCACAGTTGTACCGGCCTGAAAAGCATGTGACTGCTTCTCCATGGTCAGCTGATTACTGATGCTTTGCCTCATGAAGACTGGATGTGCGTTAGAGGTCTAGATTTATTGACTTGATTGTCCTTTATGTCTACTTACAGTTATGTCTTAATATTCAAAGGATGATGGTGAAATAAAAAGTTGTGTTTTACCAGTCAAGTTGAATATTATATATACTTTACAAGAGAAGATAAAGGTCCCCAATAAGTTCTCAAATTGGCTCATGGTGAACCCTGGTGTTGCACCGTTTGAGTGTCTTTACTTGGCGTTGCATCGTCATAAAGAAACTCCCACAGTTCAAGTATAGTGACTGTATGCACCGTGTGTTGAAAGTCAAGTGGAAGGTACCACTGCATGCTTTCAATATCATTGTCATCATTTTTCATTTATTTATTTATTTTATTTTATTTTTTGCAGGCAAACATTCATTACACCTCCACTCCCACTGCAAAGGACAACACGCCATCATCCGTGAGTGTCTATGGAGCTCAGAAACAAAATGTTAAGAAAAGGAATTTTAGAATAGAGTTGGGCTGATTGTACTGGTTTACCAATATATCAGGCCAATATAATGACATTTTAGTAAATCTTTATTAGAGAAACTGTGATTCCTTTTTCAAGCCTAAAAGCCACAATAAACTCATTAAATTTCCACTTAAACGTATCCGCGTGCAAAGCACTGTTGTAAATAATAAAAGTGATAATGGCTGAATTTCATTTAACTGTTTTGGTTTTGGTCAACACACCGTCATGTTACTTACTGGGGCACTTGAATAAAGTAACACCTATGCTTTTCCTACTATGACATGTTAAAATGTCTGTGGTGTAAAAGGCTGTTTGGCCCTTGTGTGACCAGTCTGAAAGAGAGTTTTGGTCTCATGATCCAGCTTCAGAAGCTTTTCCACCTAAGAGTAAATTTCTGAAGGGACTTTTAATGCTTGTAATGGTTTGATATAAAAATCAAAATACTTTAAATTCTATTCAGACTGAAGGTAGCTGTTTAGAAATTCAAAACTCCATAGACAAAAAATCTGAATGGTAATTTACACTCTGATTCATTTCCACCTTTCATTTTGAGTTGTCATTCATCCCAGTTTGCTGTTTATTTTTACGTTTTAACTGATCTCTTATGTATTTCTCTCTCCAGACGCGACCAGGTGCCATCCAGCCAGTTGGGCGTGTGCGGCCAAGTACCTCTCCGGCCACTCCGGACAGCCACAGTCCCAACCCCTTCCAGCATGGCCCCTCCCCCTTCAACTCCCAGACCTCTGTAAGACCCCTCACCACCACGTAGGGCTGCTCTTTGGCCACTCTCAGTTCTGTGCCGCTGGCACCTTCCCAAAACACTCAAATGGTGTCTAATAGCAGCGCAGCAGAGATAAAGATAATTATGGCACAAGAATGATTTTTGTTTCTAAATGAGGCGCCAACCAAAGAAAGGAAGACTTTGAATATTAATGCAGGGGGAGCTGAGTCAGCGCAGGTGCTGCTGGCAGGGACCTCCAGGCACACCTGGAGGTTAATCTGTATTTGGAGCATCCAGTCCAACTGCTCCTGAATCAGACATAATTGCAGCTACCTGAAATGTTCCTCTCATTTCTTCTTTCGGCAAGCAGCATAACTGAATTGGTAAATAATGAAGAAGCTATGATTTCATCTCACGTCTTCCTGATTGTTTCACAAAGGTGCTCATACAAAAAAATCTGTCATGGCTTTGAACTTTCCAAGCCCTACTGTCTGTCTGTCTTTGGCATACTTCCCCCCTTTCACACACGAAACCAGCCGCCATGCCGTTCACCTGTTCTCCTCCACAGTCTTCTTCAACTTTGCTGGTTTTTTTCATCGTCTACCCTTTCCTCCATGTCTCTGTCTGTCTGTCCTCCCCACCCACCTCTTCTTCTTCCCCTCGGCTCCTTTACCATATGGTCCTCCCTTACCTTCCATGCCCCTCCAACCTCCCCCTGCAGCCTCGCGCCCCCTCCCCCACCTCGCCTGACGAGTTCCCCATGAATGTCAAGCAGGCATACAAGGCGTTTGCCGCCGTGCCTCGCTCACTGGCAGTGCTGGAGCCGCCGCAGGTAGGCCGTGCTGCCCGGACTTGCTCGGGTCACAACAACAAAGCATGCTGTGCTGATTGGTTGGTCTCGCCCCGCCCCTTCCTGACTGGAGCAGGCTGTCCTTAACAGAGCCTGCGCTGTGTCGGGGGGCCTGTGAAGTGCTGTGACGTGTGGAATGCGTTCATCGTTGGTTTTGTACTCCAGTGCCATCATCTGTCATACTGGTGTTGACTCTTGATCCATTCGTCCATCCATGTGTGGCTCGTGTACTAATCTTCAGTCCCCTTGTTATATATTAATTCCCAGCTGCTAATGAGTCTGCCTGCTCTGTATCTCTGTCTTCGTCAAGATTCTCCTTTATTTTGCTAACACTCCTATTTTCTGCTCTGCCCAACAGGACGTGTATGGTGTGAGGAACAATATCCACCCAAAGCAACCTTCTCCAGAGGTGAGTAAACAGACTGACTGAAATATTTGAAGCACAGCTGTCTGTAGTACAGTATTGGCCCGAATATAAGGCGATATTTTTTTCGTTATTGCATTTGCAAAAACTACACGTTTTCATGTTCACATCAAATATTCTTCAAGTACATTTATAGTGTGTTTTATTGTTGGATTGCCCTAAAGAGTTTTTAGGAAGCCAGTTGCAACATACAGAAATTTCAGACAGTTTGTGTGATGTGTTTTGCTGCCATAAAGGAAATAAATGCCTAATGATGGAACAAGTTTCTTCCAACATCTTTACTACATAAACAGAGCATCAAGCAGCCAAGAAATATTTCTGCCACAAAATGTCATGATGAAGAGCTCAAAACTGAAAAATGTTAATATTCAGTCTGAGGACCATCTTCTTCTTGAATCAATAATTTCTGTGGTCTGAAAGTGTTTTCCATCTTCAAAAAGTTTTAGACAGTTTCCAAACTGTTTCCAAAAACAGATGTTTGAAAAGTGGGTGGGGAGTCATCTTTTATTCGAGCCAATACAATATTTAACAAATGAATATTGAATTTTCAGCAGTGTAAATCTGCTCAAAAGTGTACTGCGGTGATTAAAGAAAACCCGCTGGCTTTTAGCCATCTTAGACAGTCTGGTGACAACCTGTGTGGCTTTTTCAGCCTGAGTTGATCAACGAGGTGTTTGATGATGACATAGAGGGTCAGGAGGGAGCTGGCACGGGTGAGACCAGCAAGGTCTCGCCCCGGCCCTCCCTCTCACCTGACCGTCGGGAGTATATGAGTCTGGCAGCAGTGCCTCATCTCTCCAGGGCGTCCCTGGACCTTCAGGTACCCACCGCCTCCACCACAGCTAGAGCAGCCCTATCCTTCATCTGAGCTGCGGTGTGCTTGGCTTGACCGGTGGTGGTGTCTCTGCTGCCACAGACTGGGAGACGTCCATGCTACCAATTGATTGACCTTAAATCTGTTAAATGGTGCTGGGCTCTGTTTTGATTCCTGATTGATTTTTTTCCTGCTGCTTGGTCTGTGACACTTTTATCCTCTGGCATCTCTTCTATTATCTTCTCTACTTTTCGAAAAACGTTCCTGCAGAAGTGACTTTAGCAATGTAAATAGCAATAAAAAAAATCACTATTTTAATAATAAATGTCATCCTTTCTTTTGCTGACTTGCTCTCCTGTCTTGACTGTGTAATTTGCAAATAATCAGTGTCATGATCACACCACTCTTAATTATTCTGCTTCTCTTATTCCGTGCTTTATTTGTCTTGTAACCCCACAGAGTCCTTCACCTGCTGGTAAGGACAGCCCAGAGCAGCGCTCTTTCAGGGACAGACAGAAGTACTTTGAGATTGATGTGAAGCAGCAGACACCAGAAAAGCCCAAACCTCGAGTCTCCCTCGTAGGAGAGGATGACCTCAAGAAGATGAGGGAGGAGGAAGGTTAGTTTCCAGTGTGTCTCCATGAGCATCCCTTGTCGATAACTAAGAAATATTTAAATTTACAAACCCGTCTGTTCATCTCAACTCAGAGAGGAAGTTTGAACAGCGGGCGCGGGAGTACCTGCTGGACGAAGATGATGAGGATGAAGAGGAGGACATTGCGAAGCAGGTGGCACAGATGAAGGCCACAGGAAAGGTGTTGCTGGACGGAGTGGAGTACAAGGTGGAGCCTGCATCCACCCCGTCTCGGCACTGCTCCACACCACCAAGCTACAACGTCACACCACCGAGCTACTGTGGCAGCTCAGGGTACAAATTTGCATAAAGTTCTTGCTTTTTATGCGTTTTTTCTTTTTTTCACTGCTTCAGCTCATTGACCACTAATTGTTGTTCTTGTATGCAGGCCTTCTTCAGTCGATGGTAAGGGAGACTCTCAGAGGAATTCACTAGAGGACAGCTTCAGGCTGGAGCAGCGGCCTAACTCCATGACTGGGTAATGACATTGCACACTATTAAATCTGTAAATATCAGTGTTGTTTTTGTCATAGTAGTCATCACTGCTCTTTGTGTGTCTTTTCAGTCTGATCCCAGTATACCCCGGGGATTCAACGGCTCCCATCCGCACAGCCAAAGCAGAGCGCAGACATCAGGAGAGGCTGCGCATGCAGAGCCCTGAACTGTCTGTGGCCCCTGACAAGGACCTGTCCCCTGCTGAGAAACGAGCTCTGGAGGCAGAGAAAAGAGCCATGTGGAGAGCAGCACGGTAAATATAACATGACTTTACACACTAACTAGGAAGAAAAATGGCTCATCAGGTTTTTTTTGTGTATTTCTTTTAAGCATTTCCTAAAAAAGATACCTTTTTGTCTTCGGCTTGTATTTCAATCCCTTTGTAGCACAGCCTATCTGTTGTAAAGCAGCATAATGCATAAGTGTGGTTATAGTGAAAATAGTTCCATTTGCAGAACACTTAAATACTTAAACTATAGTTTACCAGTTCAAACAAGAAATTTGTAAGCATAAATTAATCCAGTTGAAAGAATAACACATTCACATCAAACTGGTCTCAGTCACATTTTTGAAGACATTGATGTGTTGAGATTATCAATTAGTCCTTTCTTGAATCAAATAGTGTTTAAAATGACATATTATGACAAATGTCCATCACACGATACTGGAACCAAAACCGGTGTGTTAAAATTGCTTCATTAGTCTGACCAGCAACCGAAAAACAATAATATGAGCGTGTAAAAACACAGAAAAGCGAGCAAATCTTGTCAAGGTTTAACCAGCATTTACAGAAATATTTACTGGATTGTTAGAAGTAAAATTGACTGAGTTTCTGTCGAATAATCCACTAATTAATTTCAGGGCTCTCAACTAAATTCATTTGTTCCTGACACTTCTCTGAGGGTGTAATGTCCTATAGTACAGTCCAACACTCTGTTACCTTTCTGAGCTGCAGACAACAAGGGACAAACGGGGACATTTCATTTCAAGGCCGTGACACTTTGCATCTCAACACTAATCTAAATCTCACAACACTAATCTCTCTCTCCCAGAAGTGGGAGGAGAAGGGGAAAGGTTTGTTTTTTTTGAGCGATGTGACGTTACACTTGACTGTGATGATAACATTCGCATACAGAAGCACATGGACACACGGAGAGAAACACATGATTGGAGCAAAAGTAAATAGATTTTTCAAATCAGGGTTTTTTTTCATTAACAATTCTGCATACATACTGTACATTCATTACTGGATTGGATTCTTGTAATGTTGATGGTGATCGAAAGGTTTGATTTTAAAGTCAAAAAGTAAAATATTCTTTGCTGTTCCAGAGCTGATGTAGCATTTTGTCAGTAAAAGAGGGTTAGTGACACTTATTGTACTTCGGTCCCATATTTCCTAATAAAAGTTTGTCTACCTGGTCAACAACAAGGTTCAGTTTGTTCCTGGCACCATCCTGTGTGTGCGCGGTTAGTTAATCTTTTCTCAATTTTCATGTCTTTAAAACTGATCTTATTTATTATTCCTGGCTCTTCTAATTGTGTCGGTGTTTTACCTTCCATTCTTTGGTTTTCTTCTCTTTTTCTGTGTGCCTTTCCTTCCTGCCTTCCTCTCCTCCTTCATCTTCCTCCTACATCCTGGTGTACTTCTCCTCATCCCACTTCATCCTCCTCCTCCTCCTCTCTTTCACCCCCTCCCTGCCCCTGGCCTCGTGGGGCACAGGCCCTCTGGCCTAGAGGAGGATGTTAAGCAGTATGAGCAGGACCTGGCTAAGAGGCTCTACCAGGCCCGAGTGAGGGCATCTCAGGGCACGGCCGTGGCCCCCCAGCCCCCCACCTCCTCTACCTCCTCCTCTGCAGCCTCCCAGCTCAGGTCTGCTCCTCGGCCCCAGCCACCAGGGCCAGACGCACGGCATCGTGGGGTGTGCTGGGGTGCTTTGGTGTTGGGGTATTTTGCTAGAGGCCGAGTTCTGAAAGGTCCAAGCAAGCACTCGCAGCAACACTGCGACAGTGCTTCCACTGCCTTTCTACCGCTGTCTTGCTTCTGCACGTCATTGCTGACTCCATCTCTAGCTTTCTCTGGTTCCTTCTCTTTTCTCTGTCTTGTCTCCCCCCTTCTCTGCAGCACTTTTCAGTTTCATTTGTGCCTTGCTGTTCTCTTGATTTTCACAGTTATTTGTACTAACACACAGCCCGCAGTAAGTTTGCAAAAGCTATTTGTGAGTCAAGGGTAAGCCTACTAGCAGTAGGTAGTCCTTTTCCTGGAATGCCTTCTTTTTTTTTTTTATTGTGCAATGAAATTAAACTCATTGTTTGTCACAGCAAACCAGGACAAGGAGCACCCAAAATTAGTAGTGATTGGCACTACCCCCACCCATAGTGGTGTGTGGTTCTGTCAGTCTTTGTCTCTATTTCTTCAAGACTTTATTTTATTCTCCTTTTCTTGTTGTCTGATTGTGGCTGTTCCTCTTGTAGAATGAAGTCTCTGGAGCAGGATGCACTGAAAGCTCAGATGGTCATTGCCAAGTCTCGGGATGGGAAGAAGCGTGGAACGTTAGACCAGTTGACAGAGTCACCTTCGCCTGCACCCACACCCTCTCCCACCCCTATGGAAGGTAGGACTGAGACTTAGTCATAACGACAAACAGCAGAAGCACTGGACTTACTATACTATGTTAAAAATAATAATAATACAGAGACAAACCTGATTTTCTTTTTCCTTCTTATCCCTCCTTGCCTTTCTGTTGTAATGTTCCTGTTTTTCTCTGACAGAGCTCAGTCCTCGAGGAGTAACCTCACCGGGCAGGCTGGTAAGCACTAAACTTTTTGTCTTAATTCTCTAAGCTTTTACAAATGACTGATATTCTTCTTTACTGCCAGTAGTGTAAGGATGAACATAAATAAATGTTCTCCTTTTGTACGGACTTGTAGAGCTCAATTCATCAAATATTTGAACAAAGATGTAACACTGACTTTGCAGTTTAATTTAAGGAGCTTTATTTGTGAGAGGAAACAGCAGTATTTTCACAAGTTGGAGAGGTAAAAAAGTAGATTTGCTTCAAAACACATTGACATTAATCCATCATCTTACTCATTGTCACTCTAGCCAATCAGAGCTGAGAACACACACTGCTCTCCCATCACATGCCACAGCTGGCTGTTTGAATCACCCATTAGCCTCTTGGGCTCCTACCTCTCCCTTTCCCATTTCCTCATCCCTTTCCCTCTCGTCTCCTTTATTTCCCTCTTTCTCCATCTTTCTATACTTTGTCCCACCCTTCCTTTTTTCCCCTCTCTGTTCTCGTCTTCCTCTCTTCCCTCTCCCTCCACCTCTGCTCATTCTGTTTGCTATCCTTCTAGTCCCTGTCGTCAAAGAAGTTTGACTACCGACAGTTCGCTGCCATTCCTTCTTCCAAACCCGTATACGACATCCAGGTATTGGCTGCATGCTGAGCTCCCGGGGCCCAGACCGTCTCCTTCCCCTGTCTTTCCCTGCTGCCTCTCCCCGCTAGTTTTTCTGTTAATCAAGAGGCATCGGTGCGACTGCAGTCTAGGTTTTGGCTCCGTGATTGATCAGTTCTTCCTCCTCTTCACTATAGTGGTGTGGCTCACTAACTCTCACTTGCACAACGAAGAGAGATACTCTAAATAAATGACACACCAAATCAGCCCTGGGTCTCCCTCCCTCTCGGTCTGCCTCCCCCTTTTCACTTAACACTCGCAAATGTAAGAGCATCTTTAGCAGTAACCATTCACATCCATCTATCTCTCAGCTAACTAATCAATCACAGACAATAACACTCACTGGTTGCAGAGACGCAGACAGATTTTTGATCCCACTAACCAGAGTTGGTTCCGGGGGGGGAAAACGGCCACAGACTCTGCATCTCATCCACTCTCACATTCACCTCCATCAGCTGTCTTGTTCCACGCATGGGTTTTATATCGGGCAGAGGAATAACATGTCTCCATAAGATTTCCTCCCATGCTCTGGCTTTTGAAACACTGATCTGCACTACGGGTCTCTTCATGCGCTCTCACAAGGGTGATAACTTTGTGTAGGTCCGCTTGGAGTAGCTCCTTTCTTCCTCTCGGTGTGGAGGAAGAGATGGGAGGGGAAGCAGGGGAATCCTTGAGTGGTGCTGGAGTGACCAGAGCTTGTTTGAAAGTGGTCTTTTATTTATTTTTTGGGTCAAGTATCTGTGGTTGTGTGTCACACTGTCAGTCTGCGCTCCTCTGACTGGAGGATCTTGTGTGGTTTGGTTAATGCACAGTGACTTCCTCCCTTTGGTGGGTGTAATTTAATTGATATTGTTGTATGTAAGTGTGTTTGTATTGTGTTTAATTCCTGCACATGAACTGACAAAGGTAGCGTTTAAAGGCTGTATGTTGTTGTCAGTAAGGTGGCTATGATTCATCAAAGGACAGATTTTACTTATGTAGAAAAGGAGACTTTCAAGGGAACGCTATGATTTGCAAGGCAAAGGTCACATGACAGCAGTAACTATTACTGTGGTTTGAAAGTAATAAATGCAAAAATGTACAAAAGTTAAAACAATTACAAAAGAGACAAACTAAGTTATTAAGTTAAAGAATAAGGCTGGTTACTTGCTGTATTTTTCTTATTGTCAACAAATCTCATGTGCAAAGCCAAACCAACGATGAACTGATCCTACTCACAAGTATGGTGTGTATCTGAAGCCCGATATATCTTATTCCTCTGTGCCATAAACATGTAAATGAGCCACACTGTTGTACTGGGTGACACTACATTACCACAAACATGTGGCTCATTGAAGTGTTTTTAACGGTTTTGGACAACAACAGTGGTCTACAGGACTGAGGAATAAGATATATTAGGCTTTGGATACACACACAATACTTGAAAATCCTTGCCAAATTCTTATGTTTTTATAAAAAAATCAAATAAATCACATAACACTGTAATAGTTTGCATAGCTAATAGCGGTCAACCAGCAGTACACATGCTATAGTAACAGATTAGTTCACTACCAGTAGTGCCAGCTCAGTTAACCCCACTGGTCACATGACCCTCAAGAGTTTCCCTATGTAGAATAAACAGTTTCTCAACACAAATTTATAAAAAAGGAAACACAACAATCAGTGTGTAAAGTACCATCAACACACAGATAACATACTGCTTGGTTTTCCGTTGTGCCTTGATGACTCTCGTTGGTTACTACTGTTCACCGTCTCTTTGTGAATGTGCCAAAACTATACATCAAACCCCGGAACTGATGACCTAACTTCACCTCCCTTTCTTTTAACATGCCGATCTCTCCTGGGGGAGTAGTCAAGTAGAGTTACTCTGGCTTTTGTGGCTCTGACAGATTGGGAGCTTCAGCGCTGCCTGCTAAACCGGCAGTGAGCAGCTGGCACGTCGCTTCAGTCTCCCTCACTGCCAGCTCCACTGCTCACCTGGTGAAGGCTTCCCGGGTATACAGGTTACTAAAACACCCCCCCCCCGCTGCTCTGTTATTCACTGTCTCTTCTTTTCTTCCAGTCTCCTGACACAGTCGACGACATGCAGTTCATCGATGACGGCTCCAGCAATCCAGGTGAGCACTGGGGTTATTTGGTGGGAATTCAGTTTGGATGAAAACAGGCTTTGTAAAAGAGATATGTGAGGAGAAACGTGATGTTAAAGGGAAACTTTTATCCTATTTTTCCATTTTTTTGTGTCTAAGTGACAACAATTTTTGAAATTTGTCCAGTATTGAGCAAGAGTGCTGCAGCTGGCAGCTGTTAAAAGGGCTGCAATGTAATCTGATGGGGCAACAGCATCCTGTCAAAGTACGTCCTCTAAAAGTGCTTGTTTTTGCCACTTACAGGCTCAGATTGTTATAAGTGTTTTTTCTTTATCTTTCACTTGATCTGGTCTGTTTGTTATTGTTCCTTGCACTCAAGAAATTTTGTTCTGAAATCTCACAAGAGTTCAGTTGTTGCAGGAAGACAGCTAAATATTCAGCCATGACAGTCAGCTAGTTTAGTTGGAGAGAGGAGTGCCGGGAGGAGTTTGTGGTGTTGGAGTACAGAAAGCGTAGCTTAGTGTTATCTAAAAGATTTTCAAAGTCATGGCTGAATATTTAGCTGATTTGGACAACTACTTAACTCTTGCGAGAATTCAGAATGAGACTTCTCCTTGAGTGAGACTTGGTTAGGCATAATAACAAACAGAACGGATCAAGCGAAAGGTAAAGAAAAATGTTTTATTTCTCTGTATGGTCTTTTACATAATGTCAGACACTTATAATAACAATCTGAGCCTGTCAGGTGTGTTATTGCTCAATCAGATTACACTGCAGCCAATTTTGTGGCTGCTAGCTGCAGCGCTCTCGCTCAATACTGGACCAATTTCATACTGTTGTCTCCATTAGTCACCTATACACAAAAAGATGGCATAATAGGGTCCAGGTTGAAAATACAGAAGTTTCCCTTTAATGCATTTATTACACAATTTTCTTCTATCCTCTTTGATTTAGGTGACTACCTGGGATAAGCTGCTCCTATTGGTAGGATCCTGTCCTGTGTGCATGTGTTTGTGGGTCAATGTGTGATTGTACAACTGAGTATGTATTGAAAACGTGAGAAGAGTGTTGGTTTGTGCATTTAAATTCTAACCCGCTAGTTATGTGGCATAGCCGTGGGTCCTGGCTTTGAGAAGGGTGTGTCTACCTGGGTGTGCTTCAGTTTCTGCCGTCCATCAGATATAAAGCAGCTGATGAGACCAGAGTAAAATAGAAATATGAGTGCTGTGTCTAAACTAATCTTCTCACACTAACCAGAGGTCAGACTGTGCATGAAGTGTTGAATGGAAGTGATTGTCAGTCAGTAAGTACACTCAAGAAACGTGTTTACATGCACTGTAGTAACCTGTAATCAGATTTCTTTTTAACCCAAACTGTATTTTGGAAGCATTACTTGTGTTAATTGTTGTAGTGATATAATATGCTGCTTGCGAATGTTTTAATTTATTTTTTATTTTTGGGAGTGTATGTATGGGAAGGCTGAATGTGGTGAGATTTACAGGAGTTACTCTGTTAGTTTTGGTTTCAAAACAGATTTTGGGTGGAATTATTTTAAATACAAGAATGCATTGCTAAATGCAATAATCTGTCCTTTCACCCTGTTTCTCTGCTGCCACAGTGATACTTTCCTTGTCTGAAGTCTTTGTCCTACACGTTACATACATGTAAAAAGCTGGTTACATGTAAACATGGCCAAGAAATCAGCTTACTGGAGGAAGCTGACTGAAACCCGGTCACATTAGTGCACGTAAAGCACACTGAGGGAGAAAAAGATATTTAACAAAGGGATTACAAATTAGTTCTTGAAGTCTTACTTTGAGTTTGAACACAGAGGACATTTAAGTGGCCTGTTTAAACATGCAGTCATCGGGTGCTCCAGTTTTCTGCTCGACTCTTTAGCTCCTGCTTGTTTCTAGCTGCTGATCTGAATGTTGGGCGTCTCTCACAGGTTTAAGGGATCCATCCACTTCCCCATCAGTCGCACAGGATGTTTCTGTCCAGTTGCTTTTAATGTCTGTTCTTCTCTGCAGCTGGCGTTGGGAAGTGAATATCAAGTGAAAAAGACGCTAAACTTGTGCAACTGGTGATGTATTGTTGTGACTAAAGTTTTTCTGTCTGTTTTGTTTCTGTCTAGGGCCCGCTGCAAACCCTGAGGTCGAGGTTCCCTCCCCGCTGCCTGCCACCTCAGCCCTGGAGGAGATGGCTCTGTACAGCAACAAGCGCAAACTGAGGCAGGGTCGCCGCAGCCTGGAAACCGCTGTGCCCACGTAACACCTCACACTGAGAGAAGAAATCCGAAGACACAATGCGAACACACACACACACTTACATACACTGTGGAACACTGGCAAAACACACGGATGCATCCACAGGAGGTGCAGAGTCACTAAAACACTACACACTGTCAGTAGAGCGAGATTTACTCTCCCATATATAACCACTGCAGAGACTGCGAAGCTGATAGTCGCCACACATACACATTCACTTATATCCTGCGTGCCAGTCTTGCCTTTACAGTCTGTGGATGAGTTGGCAAGGAGACATTGCTCAACAGTCCCTCGAGGGCAAGAAAGTGCTAGTGTGGTTAGTTAGGATTGCTACTTAACAGACCATTTCCTTTTGTTTGTTGTACACTCGGTTCGCCTATTAGAAGCTGATCTATTTTAACAAGGTGACCGATGTTTTTAGTTTTTTAATTTTTTGCACCTCTGATGATTTTGCTGTTCAAAAAAAACATACTGGAAGAGGAAAGAAATGGGTAATAGCTATACTAACTTGTTGAATGATATTTTTAGGCTTTCAGTGAATAGATTGTAAAATGTCAGGGGGGGTTTGAGACTTGGGCAGACAGGAGTGTATATATTAATTTAGGAGGGAACATCCTGCTACCTTCACAGTCACAAATTGTGGAGAGCTTTAAAAAAAGAAAAAAAAAAAAAAACTACAAAAAAAAAAATAGTACATATCGTTTTTGCACTGCCACTGATCAGCTTTTTAAGAAGGTATATCTTAAATAATTTATTGTTTTTATTATTTTACTCAAATTGAAGGGCCTCTATTTTACACAGTTTTAACCTATCCAGTCCTTTTGAGTACAAAGAGGATGACTGATGCTTATCATAATTTATCATTTAAAATGAATTTTTCGGTGAGTCTGGAAGTCAAAACTTTTAGCCAATGAATTGCATATCACTTTTTAATCATGTAGTGTAACTTTATACACCCTTCTGAAGTCACCAGGGGTTTTTAAGGCAAGCATATCCTGCTTAGATTGCTTTGAACAAGGTCTGGCTGTTGCACATCACATGGTAACAAGTCATACCATAAATGTTGTGACTCTTGTCTCAGCAGACTTCAAGTGAGCATCTATCCAGATTTATTGATTGTGTAACATTCCCCTTGTAGAGAATATGACTACACTGGAGGCAGCAGCAGGCAGTTTACTCAACAGTTCAGAATATTGAATATCAAAGTTTGGGAACATGCATTTTTAGCATCATTTATTAATTAATGGTACTTACCCTGCCCTAACTAGGGTAATGTTTGTTCTTTTATTTTAATCAATGTGAACCATTCATTTCTATCCTTGCATTATCTGGAGGTATTCCAGAGTGACGTGAAGGTAGCAGGTGTTTTATTTTTCTGTCTATGGTTAATTTAAATCTGATGCCACTGAAAAATCATTTATTATTGTGTGAATAATGTACAAATACTGAGAGGAAAGCAAACTTTGGGTGTGAAACTGAGCCAGTCTTGACCTAGACCAAGTGTCTGGACTGCTGATGCATCTGGGTTTGGACAGGCTTGGTGCTGGGATGCTCTCTGCATGTATATTGGTTTGTTAATGGGAGAGCCGAGAGAGGCGGAACCGATTTTAAAATCCCTCTCGAGACATCGATCGCATCAGACATTCAGTTCATTGCTTGACATACTGTCAGTTTATGTATCTGGCAGGTATTTTTGCAGAATCACAGCATAGTAGCATTTGTGTTAATTTAATGTAGGGTCTTCTAATTATAGCTTTCCATGTTGCTCTCACTGACTGAAATTCAGTTTGTTTGATAACATTTGCAATGGCTGATATCTCTTTTTTTAACTTACAGTAGGTAAAAAAAATTTTCAGATGGTTTTCACTACATTATTAATGCAGTGTTTCAAGTTTTTTGTGTTATTCTGTTGTCTTGAGTTCTCTTCGGGGGCTATTTACTTGCAAATAGGTTGGAGGGAAAGGGTCAGAAGTCCTAGAGTCATGGGGTAGAGCTCATACAAGACTGTAACTAGTGAATTTGTACAACCAAAGAAGTCTATTTTGTGGTTCAGGAATAATAAATTTTACTTTTCATTTAAGAAGCTGATTCATTGTGTTTTGTCTTTTGTGCTTAGTTAATGTACAAACTTTACATACGAAAACAATGTAGAAATTAGATGTAGAGAACCACCAAGTGAAGCAAATAGTGGGTACATTAAAAAAAGTAAATTACACTCAATCACATTAAGCACTTGTTTGGATGCCGTAGTTGATGAACTTTAGTTTGTACATAAAACTCACTTCTCTTAGGTAACAGGTAGAATAGGAGGGAGCCGTCTCTGTCCGGGCCCAGCGGACGTGTTCCTCTGCACTGGAGTAAAGGACAGCGCTCTGCTATTCCTCTGTAGAGACAGAAACACCAAAGGTTTAATTTTTAACATCTGCACTTTACAGCAACTTTCCTGGAAGAGGATGAGGAAGTGTTTGGCCAGATGGGGCCATTATGACCAGATTACAACATTCACTTCTGTGGTTTTAGGCAAAATAAACAGTTGTTCATCAATGAGACACTCGCCCGTTTCTGTGTCCTGTAGCGGGCGTTGCAGAAAGACTCAGCGCTGGGGTCTTCTGCCAGAAGCTCAAACTGCAGCCGCTCCAAACACTGCTGGCCATCCTCTTCCTAAGAACATCAGGGAATAACAGAACTCATTGCTACATTACTTCAGTCACAACTTTTTCAGTAAATGTCAAACAAAAATGCTTTTTGCCACAACTCTATGAATTTACACTGCAGCTGTGCTATTACATTTAGAAATATTAATATTTAGCCTCTACATGAGAGATGCATTGTTGGCTGTGTAGTAATGGCTATAGCTATCATATAGAGTTAGTATAATGCAGACTCACTTGTGCCTCAGTCTTGTCCAAATTTACGTTCAGCTCCTCCTCAGTTAACAGGAAAGACTTCTTATACCAGTTCTCAAATTCTGGGAAACATAGGAAATGTTTTTTTTCCCCTTCTCTCTTAGCCACAAACTGTGTTTTAAGCTATGACAGTTTCAAGCTGTATCAGGAAGGCAGCAGCTACAAAAGATATTTTCAGAACTGACCAGAGAGAAGGCGCAGCCTACACTGGTCCACAAGGTGTTGGCAGTAGTTGACCTCTGCCTTGATGTCGCGCAGTGCCTTGTATCTCTGCCGGTAGTGAGCCTTCAGCTCTCTGAGCTGCAACAATAAAGTGGCATCTGGCTCCCCCTCCATACTGAAATACTGACCTTCATACAAAAACACACAAAGAAAAAGCTTTTTAATCTCAGGTCCAGCACTATAAACCCACGCTGTGCAGACAAGCATTACTCAAACACAAAAACCATCATTATACATTTCATTCAGGGTTTCCAAAGATATCTTGCAGTACTTATTTGAAAATATTTTGGTTAAACCACAAGACATTTAATGTGTGAGCATGTAAGTTCATTCATGACACGAATCACATTTTTCCAAATCAAAGCATCTTTGACTTGCTTCCTTGTTGCTAACAGAAACGTGTGAAATACCTTGGCCTCCTGTCATATACTTTTGCTGCTGTATGGTTGCCGTGGTGCAATCGATCTCTCTTTTGACAGTGTTGACCTCCTCAGTGAGCTGTCGAAGAAGACTGCGGCGTTCCAGCAGCATGGCCTTGTTCTCCTTAAGGATACAGTTGATGTGGCTGCCTTGTCCAATCTTAAAATCCTCAAAGGCCTCTGCTTTGGATGGAGGAGAGCTGAGCAGAGACAAAAAAAAACTAAGTGATCAGGGTCAAAAAACAAAACTATCTATAGATAGTTATCTATAAGTTATCTATATCTAGTTTACTACTATCTATATCTATAGATAGTAGTAAACTGTAAATTTACAGTTTTAGAGTAAAAGATATCTGTGCATAAACATTCAACAGACAAGACTAAATATCACACACATACTCTGTTTGCAATGGTTCATTGGCTGGTGGTTGTGACTCCTGTGTGTCTTGGCTCTCAGTGTCTGCTTCTTGTGACTCCTGCTCTTTCTCGGGCGTCTGGACGGGGTTCGGCTTCGTTTTGGACGCACTCTCCACACGCTTCCTTGAAACCGGACTCCCTTCTCCCTGTCTCTTGTTTTGGCTGGATAATCACAGTGTGCCATTAGAATAACCATACCAATACAATTAGCTTGTGGTTAATATAAATGAATGTGTAATCAGTAAAGCAGGTGTTGGCCTGGTTACATATTGATCTCATCAGGGGCTGTTCATGTGTCAAACTATTAAATTCTGTCCAAGGTGTTTTCATCATTCTTTTAAAGGTCTATTGTAACCCAAAGTTGGATCTAGAATCATTTCAATGAAGACTTTTGATTTAATGACAATTTGAAAATATTGGCATTGTTCTTGAACCTTTCATAATTAAAAGACAGTGAATATAGGCTTCAGTCTAAAAATGTTCACTCACCTCTGTTTTTCCCTGGACTTCTTAGTTTTGGCTTTGGTGGAACTTGAACGTTGGGTGTTTTTCGGAGACTGGGCAGCCACCCCAAAGCTGCTAGCCTCCACGTCCTCAGTGCTGCTTCTGGTATCCAACTCCTTAAGAGTCTACAAAGCAACATCCAATCAAAGCTCAGTCAGAAATAATTGTTTATTAAACAGGTTGTCACTGGTAATAACAAAACAAAAAAAAAAAGAAGAATTTACAGCTTATATCCATGAGGTCAACCTCACCATGAATCAGATGTTGACTGACCTTGATTGTGGCTGTGTTAGCAGTTTGGTCTCGGTTCACCAAGTTGTAGGTCTGGCATAGCTGAGCCTTCACCTTCTGCTCCTGTTCGCTGTTAAAGCACAGCACATGAACATATTTAACTAGTTTCTATTAATTAAAACCTTGTTACATACTGAGAAATCATTTGAACAGATTAAATTACAATGCAGGGGGAAATAACAGACTCGTTTGTATGAATATTCACTCTGTATTTTCAAACTACAGATTTGAAAACTAAACAAATACTTACTGCACAGCAAGTTTGAACTGGGCGAACACTGCTTGGACCTGCCTGATACTGATAATCTGTAATCACATGTCATACAGAGTGAAGACAGAGTCAGGCCAAAGTTTAGTATGTGAGAGAAAATATTAACAGCTGTGTTCTTTGTTATGTCCTCACACTGATTTCCTTCAGACTTCCATTGAGGTAACTCTGAACCTGGCTGTGGATTTCAGCCAGCTGGGCCTCAGATAACGGCTCGTATGTGATGCTTGGACGGTTCACCTGTTGAAAAAGAGTGAACAATGGGCATTTAAATTCTGATATGAAGCGGATGACATGTTTCTGATTCTAATGCATTAAAAAGACACATAAGAAGGCATCATATTTTACTTTAACACACCCTGTGAGTTACATACTTTAATATAGGTTGAATTACAATATTTTAAAGAAACTATTTCATTCTAAGTTAAATATTACACACTTTTAACACTGAGTAAATGAAGATGAACAACTTCAGCCTATAAAGTGAAAATTTTGTGTTGATCTTAGATTCAACAAGGTTAAACAGGAAACAGGGACCAGTACAATAAACTAATAATATATTTTTAAATATATATGCCCTTTTCCTTGTCAGCTCTACTCACCAGCGTATTGTAGATGGACAGTTCCTCTTTCAGCCTCTGGACCTCCTTCTGAAGTTTCTTGATCTGAATCTAAACACAGAGGTGAATTTCATGAGATCTCTGTTGTCTGATGACTGACACAGACAGCACAGCACAATGCAGACTGTAAACAAAACCAACACATTATTTTTACCCATGTATTACCTCTTTTGTGTCATATAAGTTGGTATGTGTTATCATGTGAACTCACTGCTGGATCCATGTGTTCATTAACAGCAGGGTCAGTCCGGACACATTTCATTCTGCTGGCAAAACGCAGAGTAGAGAGCTGCAAAGAATATTAAGTATCATCCAGAGCTGAAGTGACACAATGTATGATATAAAAGAAGATGCTCTGTTAGTATCAGATATCCTACTGCTTACTGTTTCTTTTATCTGTGCAGCCTCACCATAGATGTTGGCCACAAGCACAGTGTTGCAGTTCCCTCCTACAGAAACAGACAGAATGCTATATTTCATTAATTTCACATTATCTTCTAAAAGTGTATTATTATACCACAAGGACCACTTTGACCATCAGCTATCAGCATTGTTAAAAACTACAGGCCTGGCAGTCTCACCCAGTGAGTCTTTAAGGGCATGTGTTAGCTTGGTTTGTCTGAAGGGGACGTGGTCTCTGCGACGGTCTCCCAGAGCCAGGATGGCCTGTTCCAGGAACGACAAAGACTTGTTGATGTACATGGCTTCCTTTAACATCTGACCCTCTGACTGGAAGAACAGGAGGATGAAATGAAATGGAGAAAAAGAGAAGTGACGTAACAAATCCCAGAGAAAGGGGAACAAGAGCTTCAACATTTTGACAAGTAAAACTTGCAATAGGATGCATGCTTGTAACATCACACCTGGACATTGCCTCATTCAAAGCATCTCAAATGAAGTCATATTCTCAAACTCACCCCTGTCTTTCCCAGCCTCTCAGACCCAGCCAGATCCACCAGATTCAGCTTGGAGGCGATGTACTTGGCGTCAGAAAGAGTCCGCGAGCGAGACTGTGATTGAGAGACATTTTCTTCTTAAAATCACAGCTAAAAACAAAATGAAGTATGCAGGAAAACTCATGTTTGAGCACCAAGACTATTGTAAACAATACAATAAACCATAGATTTAATCTACCTCTATATGCACAGTGAAGATACAGTGGGACCTGGAGGAGTTCCTGTTCAGGGTATGACATCCAATAATGCGATTCATCTCTCCCTGAGTATAGACAGAACAGCTTTTTTCATCAAGGGAATCATGGAAATGATACAGTGCTTCCATCCTTGTTGACCAACACTGATTACAGAACATAAGAAATAAATACCCATTAAAAAAATATAAATAAAAACATAAAACTGTATCTCACAGTAAAAACTGTTAAAACTTTTTAAAAGAACCATTTATTCCCAAAGGATAAGAAAAGGGAGGAGCATGGTTTGCTACATGAGCAGAAACCGAAGTGGGATAAATATAGAAAATAACGGAAAATACTGGACCTTTAGATCACTCCAAAACTGAACCTTTTTGTTTTACCATCCTTAAAACTTAATTTTAGGTTGAAATATTCATTCAAATTAACAGTGCATCAGAAGTGACACACCTCAAATAGCAGGTTGAGGGCCTCCTCTTCGCTGTGGACTGGATGAAGAGACAGACCTCTGATGAAAACCCCTCTGCCCGGCTCCTCCATCACCACCATATCTCGAGGAGACAGGTGTGGTGAGCCTTGCAGTGAAGACAGCAGGTCCACCAGGGTCTCATTGTAGATTTCCAGGTAGGACAGGTGCACAGAGAAAGCATGCTCAGTCCTCTTCTCCACCTCCTGAAACACCTGAATACCATGTTAGAGATTTTTTTAAAACATACTTGCTCAGGTGTAGCAGTCAGGGGGGATTTCAGCAGTTAATAAATTCCCACAGTGCGAGTTACCTCCTGAAGGGCCCGAGGAATGATGCCTCGCTGCTTGTATGATTCTGTGGATCCTGTCATGGTGTACGTTTTTCCTGCACCTGTCTGCCCAAAGCACATCACAGTACCTAAAAAATATACAACAAATGATGTTTACCACAGGACCATTCACTCATTTCACAATTAAGTAATAAAAAAACACTAAAACTGAAACTTTGAATCAATACAATTGAGGGAATAAAGGGCCTTTCCCTGACTGTTATAGTATCACACAAGATACAGAACAACATGAAAAAAATAATACACTTTGGTATGTTGACAGTAAGTAGGCTATGCTAATCTGATCCGATGCCACCTTCATGTATGAGTTTCCGACTTAAAAACAGCACTCACATCAACATCGAAGTTGCAATAACGACTGGGGAACATCTGATTTTTCTGAAAGCACCAATATATTTGACTTGGCACTTGCGAATTTCCCCTCTGGGAATCAATAAAGTCTTATCTTATATTACTTTATAATACGTAAATGCCTGAAAGCCAAATAAATATGGATGTTGAAAATGCTTGCAAGTCATTAACATGGGAATCCCCTCAGTCTCTACCATCCATCCTATAAGACATAAATGTGGCATGAATACTTGACTACACTTTGTGTTTAATGTGAATGGACAGATACCATTATAGCCGTCCAGTGTTCCCAGTACCACCCGTTGGCACACTTGGGCATATACTTCCTCCTGGGACACATCCTGCAGGACTCCTTGCAGCCGGAACGACCAGGAGCTCCGCTGACCTTTCTTGGAATCATGGAGCTTCCTGCAGTCTTTTTTATGATAGATGTTTACTGTCTGAGGAACAAACACAAAAATATTTGTGTGTGCACTATAACACACAGACATAAATTTGAAATTTTAAAAAGGTAGTGAATATACTAAATATTGTATATGTATATATACAGTATATAAAATGAAGTTAGAGTTAGTCATACTGTATGGCTGAAATGACAAACATGACCTCACCTTCATCTACGAGATATGATTAGTTAAATTCGGAGATTGGGTGGTAAAAACAGATCAACCTGGAAAAGGATTTCTACGTTTGCAGTAAGGCTCTCAATTATTGCAATGGATGTGACACTGACAAAGTCAAAATGTCTTGGTCACTGTGCTGTGAGATAATTCAGAGACTATCAAGCTTTTTATCTCTGTATCTATTAGATATCTATATACAGAGTTAAGTAAAATCTAACATGAACATTATTACCTTCATGAAGATACAATTTTATTGTAGGGCTATTGTATTGGGCTGCATTAGTTTTAGCTAGATGGACCTAACGAAACTGTCATCTAAAGAATACCTTTAGCATAAATTATAGCAATTATTTTCATGACTTGCTTCAAATTGCTTGCTTTGTCCAACCAACAGTCCAAATCTGAAAAGGTATTCAATTTAACGTTTATATCAAAGACTAAAAAAAACCAGTAGCATGTTTGACTCAGAAATGACAAAGATAAAAACAGGTGTAACACCATTAATCATGGCTCCACTGCATCTAATTGTCCCTGTAAGACCGCATGCCAGTGAGCAACCTGGACCTGAACACCTAAACGAAGGGCAGCCATCATGAATGCCATTAATTGCACCTGTACTTTTGTGTAAAAAGGTCTCTTAAGCCAAGTTAAATTCACTTAAAATGGTTAAAATTTCATTTAAGCACGTTTCCAAAGATGGAAAAGCAAGCCAATGCCCAAATAAAAGTTAGACTGTACAGTAACGTGAAGCACTGATTTAACATTTAAGCTAGTGGTTAGCTTAAAGTTTAATTTTCAACCTCAACCGAAGAAAACCAACTCTTCAATTTACTGGAAGTTACCCAGTTTTATTCCAGACTGCCAAACTTTAATGCCCTTCCAACGCGATGTAATTGGCCAAATCTTAATGGTACTGGTGTTAAAACAAAGACTTTAAAGTTACCTGCCCGTCAGGAAGACATTCAATGAGGTCTTTGGCAAAGTTTGCCGTTGGTCTGATCCGGACAAACACTGTGACCTCACTACTGTGAGCCTTCATACCTCCTCTGCCCGAAACACAGCAGAGGAAAACTGAAGCCAACCGACTCACAACCTGTACAAATATCTGCTAAATCAACCTGAACCGCTCGGAAGTGAGGCTTTCAGCTCAGAATGGGTAATTTCAGCTCATTTGAACAGCTCCAGCCCGTCAACTCTCTTCAGCTCCTGTGGTTTCCATTCAGCGTCATGGCAACGGACACGAGGGCTCGCGCCCGTTTCCATTCAGCGTCATGGCAACGGCCACGAGGGCTCGCGCATACCGGTGGCAACTTGAACTTAATAGTTTGTTTTTTTAATACACCTGAATTTAAACGTACACTTAAAAAATATACATAAATAGACATTAGAATTATCATTAAAGACGCTAATTACTCATTCTCAGTGGTGAATGAGTATTCAGTTCATTTACTCAAGTAAAAGTGAGTAGTGTAGTAATACTACAACGCAAGAATACTCAATTACAAGTAAAACTCCTGCACACAAAATGCATGGTAAAAGTAATAGGTATATGAGCTAAATGTATTTAAAGTATCAAAAGTACACATTAATGATTAATGGCTTCTTTTGAGGGTTATATTTATGTATAATTAATATTACTGGATTATTGTTATTTATGGATTAACATGTTAGAATAACTTCAATGTTTACCTAGTTAATGTAAAGCTATTTTACTTTATTTTTAAGTTTTTATGTAAAATCTTCATTTATAAAGCTGATAAATAAATGTGGTGGCGTAAAAAGCACAATATTTGCTTCGTAAATGTGGTGCAGTAGAAGACTAATGTAGCATAAAATGAAAATACTCAAGTAACACAAGATATTGTATATGTACTCCGTTACTTTCCACCACTGCTAATCCTATTTCAATATAGTGTTTTAATTAGTGAATTAACTGTTTAGATCAGCAAACTAAAGGCGTTTAAATTATACTTTTTTAAAATTCCAATTACTCATGCATCTTCCTATCCATGGAGGCTGGTTATTTAATTGGTAATATTGGTTAATTATAACCAATTTCTTAATTTGTGCATTTGAAACAATACATGTGAGTACATGTGAGTCCTTCCCACGGATGTAAAAAGAGAACTGGATACAGCGTCGGAGTCGGGGCCCCAATTATTCACTCTATGGGCCCAATGCGTCCATGGAGCATGCTCACTAGAGATTTCCACTGACCGAGACCACTAATTTCCAGTTTAGCCCCCCAGCTAACTTGAATGGGGATAAAAAATTAAATCGTGCAGCTCTTCTAGACTTTCAAAATGTGATCAGACCGAATGGATCAAATTCTGATAGTGAAATGTGTCATTTCACGGGGATTGTGACGCTCAAAAAAATGTATCTGCTGATTTACAGACATCTGTTTCACAATGTAAGGCTCTGAGAAAAGGACTATTTGGGCCCAACAGGATCACGGGACATTGTAATTACACAGTTTGGCCACTGTGTCAAATTAGCTTCAAAGCCCGGTGCTGTTCCTGGGGGCTTGGTCTCTCCCTGTTCTCCCCGCATCTGCTTTCAAAATGGCGGCCAGATCACAAAGTTTCTCATATTACAGCTAAACAGTACACTAATATATGTTACTGAAAACATTTAAGGCAATAAATAGGCCACACAGAATCCTGATCCATATTTGATCAGCACTGCCTAGTTTGACAGTTTCATCTGAGTTTTGTGAGCCGTGTGTTCAGATGCCATTTTCTTTTTTTTTCTCAAAATTTATTGAGTAAATGACGCACGCATTGGTGTTGGTCAGAGCTGCTGTTGCTCTAGTGCATCATCTAGTGGGGCTGAATGTCGTATATTGCACCTTTAATATCTGCACATAAGTAATCTGTGCAGACACTTAAGTTTTGTCCTCTTTAAATTTAAAGCTGCATTATTAAACTTTTTGCCACTAGAGGACAAAGGACATGTTGACAAAAACAAGCTGACAAATTCAGACACCAAATTTGACCAGCTTATAAAGTTATTATTTCTAAAGTGATAGCAAAAACTGAGCTACAAACATATAAAGTAGGCTGACAAACAGCAACAATAGCATCAATTTGAAGTTGCAGTTTTGGCCACCTGACTAACATAAGTCCAATATTCTGTTTTAGCTCTGGTTTGGGCTCCATCGACTTCTTTGAAAGATATGTGGTGCTTTGCTCCAACATGTTCACCAGTCATTAAGTAACTTCCTAACATAATGTGCACCATAGTTGGTTACACAAGAGTCTCTACAAAGACTCCACCCACTGACATGGCCATGGACACTATATAACAGGTGTATGTGCAGTTGAGAAGGCTAATCTATGATCAAAATGAGAGTGTTTATACTACTCTGTTTGGTGGGAGTAAGTCTCATGGCATTGGCTGAAGGCGCGGTAAGATGGCTAAATTTCCCCAAATTTACTGATCTCAGATGTTGAACTGGCTGAACAGGATATACCTTTAACTGCTATACTCTTGTAGTTTCTCTGTCTTATATTCTGTATCTTATTATTGGGCTGTTAGATCTGAACTACGTCAAACTTTACCTTTTTACTACAGAAAGAATTATTCTAATTCTGAGCTGCAAGGTTCTTCACTCAGCTACCCTTACTTTGCAATAACTTGAATGTTACTCAGGTTTCAATTCTCAATTTGATATAACTCAACTTAAACCAAGGGATATATTTTCTTTTGGACTTAGTAAGCCAGTATAGAGCCCTAGAGCATGTTATCATGCCATTTCTATGAAATAAGTTCATTTATTGATTATTCTGCTGCTGTGTTTGAATGTTTGGATAGTGTCAATGTCCCCATTATCCAAACATTGTCATGCCCTTTGATATTAAGGTTTTTAATTCCAATTTCTAAAGGGGAGTAGAACACCACTTGAAAATACAACAAATCCAACAAAAGGTTAGGTTTTATGCTGCAGTCTAGAGATTTGAAAGAGATGAATGGCACTTTTTTCAGCTTTCTCTGTAGACTCGAGCAGTGCATGTCCTCATTATACATTTATCTTGTGATGTTTACAGGATCTGGATATACTGTATGTTTTCTATGTCTGGCTGGGTCTGGCACAGAGCCTGTGGTGGGGGAGGTTTGGACTGATCATAGGATTTTTTAATAAATTTCATTTTGTCCAACAGGGCAAGAAATGTTTGACAGTTGATTCTTAAACTCACAGATATTAGCTGAAAAATATCAAGATCAGATGATTAATACACATTTGAAATCTAATGTCAATGCAGATGAGGCCATATGGGAGTACAACACCAATGGAAAATGACAAGGGGTTTAACTCAACAGACACACTAAACACCACAACACAGGTAAGAAAACTTTGTGGGAGAAAGTAATTTGATTATTTTAAAAGAGGTTTTTGGAAGTATGGAAAGTGTTATATGTTCTTGATAACCTGCTTTGTCACCTGCTTTGGACAATTTGATGTGTTCTGATGAAACTTGCTTCTGTAGTGGGTTGTAATGGATAAGTTCCACCGTCAACTTGGTTTTCAATAAAATTACTTTGTCCAACAGTGCAGTGTCCTCTTTCTTCAAAATGACTTATGTTCTAATCTTCTAAATAAAGTTCTTCAATATATTTGCAATGGCTTGAAGGTTAACTGAATGTCACTTTGCAGGCTTCCAATTTAAATTTTCATTTTGATACAACTGACTTAAACCAAGAGTTAAAATACATTTTATTTGTATGATGCAAAATGTATGGGGTTATTTCTATTTCTATTAACCAGTTTAACATTATTCTGCAGCTTTTCCTCTGTGGTTGTCATGCCTTTTTTAGTAAATTATTCCTGGGCTATCACACTGAAACTACTTCATACTTTATCATTTTACTGCAAAATAATATATTCTGGTTCTATCAACCTGACATTAGTTAGCAATGTTCTATATTTTTACAATATGTGTGTGTCACCTACAGAGACGTGACTAAACAAAAGACAGGCTTCATCAGCACCTCATTTACTGTACTGCATTTAGTGGACTTTTTAAACAAAAGACTGTGAAAGAACCAAAAATTGATGTGAGCCTACAGACCAAAACCTAAATATATAAATACTTGTGATCCAAAATATGCAGGATATTTTGGTTCTTTCAGTCAGTGTTTTGACCATGTCTGTAAGACTTTTTGATGTCCTGACACTTTTTAGTCATTTTCAAACAGAGGACTAAATTTACATTTCTTATGTTTTGGGTTTTTTTTTTTCCATTTCTAAGTATTTGGAGTGGGGGCCTACAGCATGTACTGTATCATTCTGCTGCTATTTCTATGAAACAGATTAACTTTTGGGTTATTTTGCTGCTTAGTTTGAGGTCCAAAGTCAACAGCCTTGTAGGAAACAGCAAACACCCATGGTTATGTCATTGGATTAGGGTTTGTTTTTGTTTTTTTTAATTGAAGTGTATTGCTTTTTTCAGGCACCAGAGAGCACAATGCCGCCTAGTACTAAGAAACCAGTAAGTAGACTTACCTTTCCTTTAAATATTTACAATATGTGCAAGTTTTCTTTTTGGGGGTTGGGAGAAATGTAACAATAGCATCAATTTGAAGTTGCAGTTTTGGCCACCTGACTAACATAAGTCCAATATTCTGTTTTAGCACTGGTTTTGGTTCCATCGACTTCTTTGAAAGATATGTGGTGCTTTGCTGCAACATGTTCACCAGTCATTAAGTAACTTCCTAACATAATGTGCACTATAGTTGGTTACACAAGAGTCTCTACAAAGACTTACCTTTCATTTAAATATTTACAATATGTGCAAGTTTTCTTGTTGGGGGTTGGGAGAAATGTAATATAACAACATAGCACGACTTAGACAAAAACTCAGAGACAAGTCTCATGTTTAGGAATGAATTCCAGATTAAGTTATCGACCTGTTTATATTGAGCTATTAAATTCCTGATTCTCCCCCTCAGGTCTCTGGTTTCTGGCATTTCCTTGAGAATGATAGCGGGTTCCAACCAACACCTGCTAATGGAGTGGACACACAGGTCCTGAACTCACACCACAATTAATACTTATGATACTGTACAGCTGTACTGTACACAGTTGTCTGTGTGTCTTTCAAGAAAGCAAGAATGTGTTTCGCAATTATTACATATATTTAATTTAGCTTTTTTAAATGTAATCTTTTCCAGTGAATAACAAAAAGAACAAAGAAGACACAGCGGAGGGGTTTGACTCAACAGATGACTACACAATGCAAATGTAATGAGGCCAACGTCATCAGGATGAAGACCAACCAGGCAATTTAATCGTCCTGCTTCTGCTTCTTTTAAATAAACATTGTATTAATTTGAATTGTTTAAAGTCATTTTTTTTGGCTGAGATGAAATATTTTACAATACAGTTTATCCACCATTTGATAAAATTGACTGATACTAAAGTGACAGCAGGGTAACAGGTCTTCAGTTGATATTATAGCTAGAAGTGAGCAATAATACAGTCATCTATCCTTGAACAGCATATATAATGTCACACTGATATTGATATCTATTGTGGTATAGTAAATAAATCTTCTGAAAAACTCAGTTGGCAAACTGTTTTTGGAAAGAATTAGGCAACAAACAAATGAAATACCTTACTAATCAAGGTACAATTTTGCCATAAAACAGTTGTGATACTGTTCAATGTTTCACCACATTGCCCAAAACTGCCTTATACAAGAAGATATATTACGAGATATTTTAAAGGATAGCTTTCATAAATAGTTTCAAACTGTTTTGTCATAAACAGTATATGGCAAAATCTCTGTTGACTCTTTATATCATTGTACATCATTGCATTGCCCAGTCCTACAAAAGGCCAAGACTTCATTAACCAGGCCCTTTACATTTAAATCTAATGAATAAAGACCAAAATGGCCTCTTCTGAAAACAGACTTAAAGCAGCAGGGATCAAAGCTCCCTAAGATCTTTTATGAAAAGGACGCATAAATCCAGTCACTGTAACTCTCTGGAACCAAAGTCATGAAAAGCTACCTGTTCTACACAACTGCAATGAAGGCTGAGACAGTATGGCTCCCTATAAAGAAATCCATCTGGTGTAAAACCACAATTAAACATTTGTTCCAGTTAGCAAATTAATGTTTTTTTTATTACTCTTTTAGTGTTAAGATATATATGTGAAAGAATCTATGTTTATAAAGGGCACAGATGAAAAAGAAATTATTGACACTGTTAAAAATCTCAAGAGTAAGAAGTCCGCAGACTGGAATTGAATTGACATGTTCACAGTTAAAAATATTGAATGTACAGCAAAACCTGACTCATATCTGTAACCAGTTTCTACAAACTGGTGTATTTCCAAGAAAAATGAAAACAGCTAAAGTCATACCAATGTATAAGGCTGGAGACAAACATGTACTCTAAAACTACAGACCTTTTTCCTTGCCTCCACAATTCTCAAAAATACTGGAAAAAATATTCTATACAAGACTAGATGACTTCATCACAAAACATAATGTATCGTATGAACAGCAATATGGATTTAGAGCTCATAGGACAATGTCATTTGCACTTACAGAATTTGTAGAGGAAATAACAATGGCAATAGAAAATAAAGAGTATACAGGAGGGGTATTTCTGGATCTCAAAAAGCATTTGACACAGTAGACCATGACTTACTTTTGATTTATATTCAATAGATTTATTTTGTTTTGTTCTTTTAACATGTTCGAAATAAAACCCAAAAAATTGTGGTGAAATACGAGAACAGCGATGCTTGAAAATGAGAACAGTATGTAGACTTTGTGTGAGTGCGCAATTTTATATTTTGCCAACAAATGTACCAAGTTGGACTTTGAACTAGACTAGAAGTGAAGCACAAAACACCTTTGCAGTGCAGAACTTTGCCCACCTCCACCTACATGGACACTATAAAGCCGGTATATGAGCAGATACAAAGCTAATTTTTGTTCAGGATGAGAGGCCTTACTCTACTCTGTTTGGTGGGACTTATTTTCGCAGCCTTGGTAAGCCACTGTGATAGATTTATTGATGATTCTGACAAGGAAATAACTTAAATAAAAATAATAACGTCTTTTATTGCTGTATAAGTTTTATGAGTTATGCATAACACTGGCTTTAACCTGCTAAATAAATTACTGCTACTTTGCAATGACTTTAATTTCTGCAAATTGTTTTGCGTAACCAGCTGGAACTGATACAAAGCAATCCTATATTAGTCCTTCAGGTGTTAATTACTATACTCTATATTTTGTAATTATGGCTGTTCAACGAAAAAGTGTTAAACATGTTTCACAGGGCTTGGAAGTACTTTTTTGCAAGAATCAGTCAATAAACAGGAGCATGTATCATATGGCTGCAATTTCTTGATTGATTGATTATTTTGCTGCTTTGTTTGAAAATCAAATGTCAATGAGCTTGCAGGACCAAGGTAAATAAAATGTCAAAAAGGATATGTTATTGTTTTTCATTTAATTCAAGTGTTATGCATTTTCCTTCCAGTGGTCAGAAGGAGGCATGGTGCCACCTGAAAGACAGAAGAGGGAAGAGGTAAAAATGCTGTGTTAAAAGTAGAAGCAGGAGAAAGTGATTTTATTATTTTCCGAGACAGGCTCATGCAGTTCAAGCGATCACTGACAGGCCTTCTGAAAATTAGTGGATGTTAACTAGTCGTAGTTACAGCACAGACTAGAAGACCATGCAATAAAAATGACATAAAAATTAGCATAATGCTGATACAGTGTGAGCTCCAAAACATGCTATAACTTGTGCAATACTGTGGGAAAATGACACCAGGGCAGAAGAGGTGAAATTAGCAACTGCAAAAATTATAGCAAGCCTAACAAAAATGTTGCAGTCTGTAAATGGGGTAGACAAAATATTGGGAACACATCTTGGTATAATGCTCTTTAATTCAAAAGCAACAAAAATTATAGTCTCTGAAAATTACCATAAAGCTGAATCAACACCTCTCTAAAACAGTTTCAACAAAACTTGAACCATATAACTTACATGAAGGTAGGATTTATTGCACAGCTTTTAGATCAGACTGCTGTAGTTTTGGCAAGGTATACCTAATAAACATACAGTGTAGATAACAGACTCTAGAAACTTGCTTGAATCATGTAATCCATCACAGCTCTGCATTACCGTTGTGTCAAAGTTACTTTATTGTTACGAGGTCATGCAGTAAAGACTTTTTAAATCAATCCGTGCTTCAACAGCATTATAAAATAACTAACATAATGCAGGAACTCCTGGCTGTTCCTAGAGGTCAAGGCTGAAAACAAATTGGTGAACGAGCTTTTGCTGTTGTTGCTCTTCTACTGTGGAGAAGCAAAATTGATACACATCTTCAAAAAGCATTTTAAATCCCATGTTTTCTTTGGCTCTCTCTCTTATACCATGTATTTTGTGGGTTGTACACTTAATCCTGTTTTTTTCTCTGTCTTTTATCTACATCTTTCTCCTTTTCTTTTTTCTGTAAAACACTAGGTGTTTTATGCTGCAGTCTAGAGATTTGAAAGAGATGAATGGCACTTTTTCAGCTTTCTCTGTAGACTCGAGCAGTGCATGTCCTCATTATACATCTATCTTGTGATGTTTACAGGATCTGGATATATTGTATGTTTTCTACGTCTGGCTGGGTCTGGCACAGAGCCTGTGGTAGGGGAGGTTTGGACTGATCATAGGGTTTTCAAAAAAATTCATTTTGTCCAACAGGGCAAGAAATGTTAGACAGTCAGTTTTTAAATTCACAGATATTAGCTTAAAAATATCAGGATCAGATGATTAATACACATTTGAAATCCAATGTCAATGTCACTTTAGAAAAAGGATTTGCTGAGGCGTCCTGGGGTTACAACACCAATGGAAAATGAGAAGGGGTTTAACTCAACAGACACACTAAACACCACAACACAGGTAAGAAAACTTTGTGGGAGAAAGTAATTTCATTATTTTAAAAGAGGTTTTTGGAAGTATGGAAAGTGTTATATGTTCTTGATAACCTGCTTTGTCACCTGCTTTGGACAATTTGATGTGTTCTGATGAAACTTGCTCTCCAAATCAAACAAAGAGGTTAAGTGAGGGCTGCTGCAGACTATGAGAGACATTTACCCCACAACTGTCCAAGACTTTGGAAGATTTTAAATGCCTAAATTAAAACAAATCAATCTTCCATGTTTAATGACATAAAGAGTACAGTCTAGACCTGCTCTATGTGAAAAGTGCCCTGAGAGAGTTGTGATTTGGTGCTATATAAATGAAAGTGACTTGACTAAACATCTGATGTCATGAGGGGAGGATAATGGCACTTTTTTAGCTTTCGCTCTAGGCATGAGTAGTGCACGGCATTTATCTTTAGATATCTACAGGATTGCTGGGTTTCTGTAGTGGGTTGTAATGGATAAGTTCCACCGTTAACTTGGTTTTCTATAAATTTACTTTATCCAACAGTGCAGTGTCCTCTTTCTTCAAAATGACTTATGTTAATCTTCTAAATACAGTTCTTCAATATATTTGCAATGGCTTGAAGGTTAACTGAATGTCACTTTGCAGGCTTCCAATTTAAATTTTCATTTTGATACAACTGACTTAAACCAAGAGTTAAAATACATTTTATTTGTATGATGCAAACAATTTGTGTGTGTCACCTACAGAGACGTGACTAAACAAAAGACAGGCTTCATCAGCACCTCATTTACTGTACTGCATTTAGTGGACTTTTTAAACAAAAGACTGTGAAAGAACCAAAAATTGATGAAAGCCTACAGACCAAAACCTAAATATATAAATACTTGTGATCCAAAATATGCAGGATATTTTGGTTCTTTCAGTCAGTGTTTTGACCCTGTCTGTAAGACTTTTTGATGTCCTGACACTTTTTAGTCATTTTCAAACAGAGGACTAAATTTACATTTCTTATGTTTTGGGTTTTTTTTTTTCCATTTCTAAGTATTTGGAGTGGGGGCCTACAGCATGTACTGTATCATTCTGCTGCTATTTCTATGAAACAGATTAACTTTTGGGTTATTTTGCTGCTTAGTTTGAGGTCCAAAGTCAACAACCTTGTAGGAAACAGCAAACACCCATGGTTATGTCATTGGATTAGGGTTTGTTTTTGTTTTTTTTAATTGAAGTGTATTGCTTTTTTCAGGCACCAGAGAGCACAATGCCGCCTAGTACTAAGAAACCAGTAAGTAGACTTACCTTTCCTTTAAATATTTACAATATGTGCAAGTTTTCTTTTTGGGGGTTGGGAGAAATGTAACAATAGCATCAATTTGAAGTTGCAGTTTTGGCCACCTGACTAACATAAGTCCAATATTCTGTTTTAGCACTGGTTTTGGTTCCATCGACTTCTTTGAAAGATATGTGGTGCTTTGCTGCAACATGTTCACCAGTCATTAAGTAACTTCCTAACATAATGTGCACTATAGTTGGTTACACAAGAGTCTCTACAAAGACTCCACCCACTGACATGGCCATGGACACTATATAACAGGTGTATGTGCAGTTGAGAAGGCTAATCTATGATCAAAATGAGAGTGTTTATACTACTCTGTTTGGTGGGAGTAAGTCTCATGGCATTGGCTGAAGGCGCAGTAAGATGGCTAAATTTCCCCAAATTTACTGATCTCAGATGTTGAACTGGCTGAACAGGATATACCTTTAACTGCTATACTCTTGTAGTTTCTCTGTCTTATTCTTTATCTCATTATTGGGCTGTTAGATCTGAACTACGTCAAACTTTACCTTTTTACTACAGAAAACAATGCCGTCTAAAAGTGCTGAGAAACCACAGGTAGGTAGACTTACCTTTCATTTAAATATTCACAATACAAGTTTTCTTGTTGGGGGTTGGGAGAAATGTAATATAACAACATAGCATGACTTAGACAAAAACTCAGAGACAAGTCTCATGTTTAGGAATGAATTCCAGATTAAGTTATCGACCTGTTTATATTGAGCTATTAAATTCCTGATTCCCCCCCCCTTCAGGCCCTTGGTTTCTGGCATCTCCTTGACAATGATAGCGGGTTCCAATCAACACCTGCTACTGGAGTGGACACACAGGTCCTGAACTCACACCACAATTAATACTTATGATACTGTACAGCTGTACTGTACACAGTTGTCTGTGTTTGTGTCTTTCAAGAAAGCAAGAATGTGTTTCGCAATTATTACATATATTTAATTTAGCTTTTTTAAATGTAATCTTTTCCAGTGAATAACAAAAAGAACAAAGAAGACACAGCGGAGGGGTTTGACTCAACAGATGACTACACAATGCAAATGTAATGAGGCCAACGTCATCAGGATGAAGACCAACCAGGCGATTTAATCGTCCTGCTTCTGCTTCTTTTAAATAAACATTGTATTAATTTGAATTGTTTAAAGTCATTTTTTTTGGCTGAGATGAAATATTTTACAATACAGTTTATCCACCATTTGATAAAATTGACTAATTGACTGATATTAAAATGACAGCAGGGTAAAAGGTCTTCAGTTGATATTATAGCTAGAAGTGAGCAATAATACAGTCATCTATCCTTGAACAGCATATATAATGTCACACTGATATTGATATCTATTGTGGTATAGTAAATAAATCTTCTGAAAAACTCAGTTGGCAAACTGTTTTTGGAAAGAATTAGGCAACAAATAAATGAAATACCTTACTGATCAAGGTACAATTTTGCCATAAAACAGTTGTGATACTGTTCAATGTTTCACCACATTGCCCAAAACTGCCTTATACAAGAAGATATATTATGAGATATTATAAAGGATAGCTTTCATAAACAGTTTTAAACTGTTTTGTCATAAACAGTATATGGCAAAATCTCTGTTGACTCTGTATATCATTGTACATCATTGCATTGCCCAGTCCTACAAAAGGCCAAGACTTCATTAACCAGGCCCTTTACATTTAAATCTAATGAATAAAGACCAAAATGGCCTCTTCTGAAAACAGACTTAAACCAGCAGGGATCAAAGCTTCCTAAGATCTTTTATGAAAAGGACGCATAAATCCAGTCACTGTAACTCTCTGGAACCAAAGTCATGAAAAGCTACCTGTTCTACACAACTGCAATGAAGGCTGAGACAGTATGGCTCCCTATAAAGAAATCCATCTGGTGTAAAACCACAATTAAACATTTGTTCCAGCTAGCAAATTAATGTTTTTTTTTATTACTCTTTTAGTGTAAAGATATATATGTTGGACTTTGAACTAGACTAGAAGTGAAGCACAAAACACCTTTGCAGTGCAGAACTTTGCCCGCCTCCACCTACATGGACACTATAAAGACGGTATATGAGCAGATACAAAGCTAATTTTTGTTCAGGATGAGAGGCCTTACTCTACTCTGTTTGGTGGGGCTTATTTTCGCAGCCTTGGTAAGCCACTGTGATAGATTTACTGATGATTCTGACAAGGAAATAACTTAATAGAAATAATAACGTCTTTTATTGCTCTATAAGTTTTATGCGTTATGCATAACACTGGCTTTAACCTGCTAAATAAATTACTGTTACTTTGCAATGACTTTAATTTTTGCAAATTGTTTTGCGTAACCAGCTGGAACTGATACAAAGCAATCCTACATTAGTCCTTCAGGTGCTAATTACTATACTCTATATTTTATAATTAAGGCTGTTCAACTAAATTGTAAGTGTTAAACATATGTTTCACAGGGCTTGGAAGTACTTTTTTGCAATAATCAATGAATAAACAGGAGCATGTATCATATGGCTGCAATTTCTTGATTGAGTGATTATTTTGCTGCTTTGTTTGAAATCAAATGTCAATGACCTCGCAGGACTAGGGTCAAAAACGATACTGGGAAAAAGCCCAATGTTATTGTCTTTCATTTAATTCAAGTGTTATGCATTTACCTTCCAGTGGTCAGAAGGAGGCATGGAGCAACCTAAAAGACAGGAGAAACCAAAGGTAAAAATGATGTGTTAAAAGTGGAAGCAGGAGAAAGTGATTTTATTATTTTCCAAGACAGGCCCATGCAGTTCAAGAGATCACTGACAGGCCTGAAAATTAGTGGATGTTAACTAGTCGTAGTTACAGCACAGACTAGAAGACCATGCAATAAAAATGACATAAAAATTAGCATAATACTGATACAGCGTGAGCTCCAAAACATGCTATAACTTGTGCAATACTGTGGGAAAATGACACCAGGGCAGAAGAGGTGAAATTAGCAACTGCAAAAATTATAGCAAGCCTAACAAAAATGTTGCAGTCTGTAAATGGGGTAGACAAAATATTGGGAACACATCTTGGTATAATGCTCTTTAATTCAAAAGCAACACAAATTATAGTCTCTGAAAATTACCATAAAGCTGAATCAACACCTCTCTAAAACAGTTTCAACAAAACTTGAACCATATAACTTACATGAAGGTAGGATTTATTGCATTTATTGCTTTTAGATCAGACTGCAGTAGTTTTTGCTAGGTGTACCTAGTAAGCATACAGTGTAGATAACAGACTGTAGAAACTTGCTTGAATCATGTAATTCTTTTTTCTGTAAAACACTGTATAACTTGTCAGGAAAAGTACCACATAACTACATAGCTACATAAAAGTTTGCTTGCTTGGCAAATTTAACATAGACTTTAATGTTTATCGTGAAGAATTACACCATAGCAAGTTTCGCCATAGCCTCTTACTGATCTCATACCAAATAGAAACCAATATGGCTGAAATGGGTACAACAAGAATATAGAACAACTTTAAAATGTATACCCTATTTTCATTCATGAGCAAAATAAAGGTTTCACAAATCTGAAAGTGGGTTTAAGGCTTTTGCTATGATCCCTATATCTTTTTCACAAGTGTAAGTGTTGAAAAAAAATAGAGATTCAGCTTCTAAATATCATTATTTTTGTTTCCCTCAGTTTTTTCCATAACCACGAATTGGAAGCTAACTTTAGCATTGTTAGATTTGAAGCTAGTTTAGGGGGTACAGCGAGCAAACACAGCAATATGGTCTTTTAAGGCCCCGTGTCCAACTTGGAAATGGCATGGCAAGGGTGCTGTATGCTATTAAACATACCTGGCATAGGTGAGTGTAGTCTTTAGAGGCAGTTATGACCACTAGTTAGCATCAATATTAGCCCCAGGATTGGTCATAGTGCAACTTTCCCCCACTACCTCGCTGTTGTTCTGAAAAAGGTGTGCTATCACCGTCCTCCATAGTGTTATTGTTGTAGTTGTCTGTATCTTCACTTTTGTCTTTACTTCACAATGAATGTAGAGCCATTTCGCACCAACTTCGTTTTGTTTAGCCCGCCATTTTAAATCTCTTTAACGGCCAGAACGAGCTTTAATATAGGTGCTCATTATTACACTGTGTGCACAGCAGTGACACCTTGTGGTCAGCGAGAGTAATAGTAATAGTAATAAAATATAAGCCTGCTTCAAATAAAGGTCTGGCCCTGGATATTTCTGCAATTGAAGTAAATGTGAGCCACTAATTGAACATTTTAAGGGACACTATGTTCCCCTCTATAGAAAAGAACATTATAAACAGTGCTTTTTCCACGTTTTTCCATGAAGGGTTAAGAGCTCGTGTGTTGTGTGACAGCTCTTCAAATTTCCTTCAAGTAACAATCTTGAAGATCTGTTTTGTTCTCTTTGGCGGCACCTACGGTGATACATTTTTGCCATAAAACAGTTGTGATACTGTTCAATGTTTCACCACATTGCCCAAAACTGCCTTATACAGGAAGATATATAACAAGATATTATAAAGGATAGCTTTCATAAACAGTTTCAAACTGTTTCATCATAAACAGTATATGGCAAAATCTCTGCTGACTCTTTATAATATCATTGTACATCATTGCATTGCCCAGTCCTACAGAAGGCCAAGACTTCATTAACCAGGCCCTTTACATTTAAATCTAATGAATAAAGACCAAAATGGCCTCTTCTGAAAACAGACTTAAACCAGCAGGGGTCAAAGCTTCCTAAGATCTTTTATGAAAAGGACGCATAAATCCAGTCACTGTAACTCTCTGGAACCAAAGTCATGAAAAGCTACCTGTTCTACACAACCGCAATGAAGGCTGAGACAGTATGGCTCCCTATAAAGAAATCCATCTGGCAATAGAAAATAAAGAATATGCATAAATAATACATGTGAAATGTCCAAAATATTGAAAACTATTCTATTTGCAGACTATACAAATTTTCTTTGTTGTGGGGGGAACTTGAAACAACTTTTGGATACAGTGGAAAAGGAATTGAAAAACCTAGAGAGTTGGTTTGATGCAAATAAACTAACACTGAATTTAAGTGAAACGATATTCATAATCTTTGGTAATCATTCGAATAGCTCAAATAAGAAACTCATGATAAATGATGTAGAAATCAAAAGAGTGTCTGAAATTACATTTCTTGGAGTGATAATAAATCATGATAATAAATTATGTTGGAAGTCACATATAAATTATATTAAAGTTAAAATATCAAAATCCATTGCAATACTTAATAAAGCCGACGATCTTTTAAATCAAGCTTCATTATACACCTTATACTGTTCCTTTATACTCCCATATATAACTTACTGTGTGGAAGTGTGAGGGAATACATGTAAAACAAACACTAATCCAATCTTCATACTTCAAAAAAGAGCCACAAGAATATAAGAATCGTAAACAATGAGAACCAACAAACCCAAAAGCACTAAAATTAAAAGATCTGGTTGACTTCAAAACTGCCCAAATCATGTACAGAGTAAAAAAATCAACAATTACCCAACAGTATCCAAGGGTTGTTTCAAATGAGAGTATGTAAACATGACCTGAGAGGAACTTGTGTGTTCAAAAAGCATTTAGTAAGGACAAATGCAAAATAGCATTGTGTCACAATCAAAGGAGTTCATGTATGGAAGAACTGCAGTGAAAAAATGAAAATGTTTGGAAGACTAATTAAATCTAAATGATTATAAATAATATATTGAAAGTATATGGGATGGACTTGTGACATTTTGTTTGATTCCAACCTGACATATTTGTTCTTGTGTTGTTTGAATGTTTGGTTTGTAATTATTCTGACTGTTTTGTTCTTGTTTTGTTTGAATATTTTGTTTTTCTTTGATTTGATTGAGATGAGTATTATGGACACTGGTGACAGATAGTTGAGTTGTTGAAGTCAAAAAAAAAAAAAAGGGTAGGACTAGAAAAGTTTTAAACTTCATCCTACTCCTTTCCTAACATGGAATACATTTTTTAAATTGTTTACTGGGATTTTGATATTTATGTTGGCTGATGATTTTGTTTGTTTGTTTTGTTTTCTTACTTATATATTTTATTTTGTCGCTTCTTTTTTTTTTTTTTTTTTATTCTTTTAACATGTTCGAAAAGCGATGCTTGAAAATGAGAACAGTATGTAGACTTTGTGTGAGTGCGCAATTTTATATTTTGCCAACAAATGTACCAAGTTGGACTTTGAATTAGACTAGAAGTGAAGCACAAAACACCTTTGCAGTGCAGAACTTTGCCCGTCTCCACCTACATGGACACTATAAAGACGGTCTATGAGCAGATACAAAGCTAATTTTTGTTCAGGATGAGAAGCCTTACTCTACTCTGTTTGGTGGGACTTATTTTCACAGCCTTGGTAAGCCACTGTGATAGATTTATTGATGATTCTGACAAGGAAATAACTTAAATAAAAATAATAACGTCTTTTATTGCTGTATAAGTTTTATGCGTTATGCATAACACTGGCTTTAACCTGCTAAATAAATTACTGCTACTTTGCAATGACTTTAATTTCTGCAAATTGTTTTGCGTAACCAGCTGGAACTGATACAAAGCAATCCTATATTAGTCCTTCAGGTGCTAATTACTATACTCTATATTTTGTAATTATGGCTGTTCAACGAAAAAGTATTAAACATGTTTCATAGGGCTTGGAAGTACTTTTTTGCAAGAATCAGTCAATAAACAGGAGCATGTATCATATGGCTGCAATTTCTTGATTGATCGATTATTTTGCTGCTTTGTTTGAAAATCAAATGTCAATGAGCTTGCAGGACCAAGGTAAATAAAATGTCAAAAAGGATATGTTATTGTCTTTCATTTAATTAATTCAAGTGTTATGCATTTCCCTTCCAGTGGTCAGAAGGAGTGACAGTACCACGAGACAAGATGCCACTTGAACGACAGAAGAGACAACAGGTAAAAATGATGTGTTAAAAGTGGGAGCAGGAGAAAGAGATTTTATTATTTTCCAAGACAGTCCCATGCAGTTCAAGAGATCACTGACAGGCCTTCTGAAAATTAGTGGATGTTAACTAGTCGTAGTTACAGCACAGACTAGAAGACCATGCAATAAAAATGACATAAAAATTAGCATAACGCTGATACAGCGTGAGCTTCAAAACATGTTATAACTTGTGCAATACTGTGGGAAAATGACACCAGGGCAGAAGAAGTGAAATTAGCAACTGCAAAAATTACAACAAGAATTACAAGCAAAAAATTTGGAATAGAGCCTGTCTCTGAAATATAAGCCTGCTTCAAATAAAGGTCTGGCCCTGGATATTTCTGCAATTGAAGTAAATGTGAGCCACTAATTGAACATTTTAAGGGACACTATGTACTCCTCTATAGAAAAGAATATTATACACAGTGCTTTTTTGTTATTTGCACGATTATTTTGTAAATTAAACTTAAAACACAGTCTCTAAGCATTCACCATCTACTGAATGCCTCTTCTATTAGAGTACATGGAGGTTTCCAACACCACCCATGAGTTTCTATAATTGTAGCTGCACAAAACATATTCAATATGGTAGTTTATAAAACTTCAGGTAACGTGTAGATGTGTCAACATAGCAGAATAATATATTTTGGAGGAATGAATTTCACATATATTTTTCAGCATGCTTACAGTACATCAAAATTATACAGAGAGTTCCTGGATTAATTTTAATTTTTTCCTTCAGATAGGTCACTGGAACCCTATGGAAAATGAGCATGGTTTTGCACCTGACAGCAATGTGACCACGGTAATAAACTATTCAGCACTCGCTGCAATTAATGTTAAGAGGATGTTATTCTTCAAATAAAGGTCTGGCCCTGGATATTTTTGCAATTGAAGTAAATGTGAGCCACTAATTGAACATTTTAAGGGACACTATGTATCCCTCTATAGAATAGAACATTATAAACGATGCTTTTTTGTTATTTGCACATGTTTATTTTGTAAATTAAACTTAAAACACAGTCTCCTAGCATTCACCATCTACTGAATGCCTTTTCTATTAGATTAAATTGAGGTTTTTAGCACCACCCATGAGTTTCCATAATTGTAGCTGCACAAAACATATTTAATATGGTAGTTTATACAACTTCAGGTAACGTGTAGATGTGTCAACATAGCAGAATAATATATTTTGGAGGAATGAATTTCAGATATATTTTTCAGAATACTTAACAGTACATCAAAATTATACAGTGAGATCCTGAATTCATTTAATTTTTTCCTTCAGACAGGTAATGGGACTGATTTTCTACATAACCAAACTGTCAAGAATGAGACCAAGGTAAGAAACTATTCAGCACTTGCTGCAATTAATGTTTATATGATGTTACAAGTAGCATTTATTCAGATTAAAAACCTTAGAAATTGAGCAATGTTGCTAATACTCTCAGTAGTATTATTCAGTAATAAGAAATAGCAAGAGAGTGTGTGGCAATTACAAGTATTTTCTTTTAATTTTAACCTGTATTCTGTAAATGTTGTTTATCTTATTTCAGGAGACAGAAAAATGAAAGAAGACACAGAGGAGGGGTTAAACTCAGTCGATGACAACACATTTTAAACCCTAATGGAGGCCAAAGTGGCTGTTTAGTCAATCATTCTATTGATCTTACTGTCTCTTTCAAATACACATTTAATGAAAACTATTGTGTGAGAAGTTTCTTTCATTTTGTCAATTTCCTTGGTTTAATGTCAATTTAAACCCCCTGAAAATGTTATTTTTCTACCATTTGACAAAATTGACACCTAGCAACAAACTCAGATACTAAACAAATTAAAGAAGAGATGGTATTTATGGGAGGGATAGCAGGTTAACACAAGTCTTTAACCACAAATGGATGATCACACTTTCTCTGGAAACAGACACTGTGTAGAAATACCCACTTTCAAAGATTCAGACCAGACATCTTTCACGAGGATCACTTTATTTTTTGTGTTAGGCTCTTCTCTTTTCATTACAAATATTATCTATGTCCACCCAAAGTGTCCCAGCAGGGATCAACGCTCCCAGACATCTTTTATGGAAAGGACAGAAACATAGAACATAAATCCAGTTCTTCTTCACCTTTCTAAACATAACTATGCTTGTAAAAACCCCATTTGATTAGATTTTTCCTGGGCATACTGCTGTTTTGTAAGTGGATAGTGCTCTGTTGGTTTGGTGACAGTTTGTATTTACAGACGAGTAATCGCTGTAACTCTCTGGGACCAGAGTTATGCACAAGCTACTTGTTCTACACAACTTCAATGATGGCTGAGATGGTAGGTTTACCTATAAGGAAAAGCCTTGATAAAAAAAAAAGTCTTAAAAACTGGGGTTGAAATGTACCACTTCACTCAATATGGGCGAAGGACCTGAACAAATATGCATTAAAGTGGTTTTCCATCATTATTTTCTTGATACGGTAACATCTGCGACATCTGGTGTCAAACCACAGTAAAGCATTTGTTTCAGTTACCACTAACTGTTTCTGAATTAGAAGTGAGCTTTAATTTGCGGATGTCTAAAGACACCAAAATAAAGTAAGGGCAGCAAAATCAAACAGTGGATATGAAAGACAGTTAGTAGTTGTAATTATCAGGCAAACTACAACAGCACTACATTCTCGAACAGAAGGATTTTTTTCTTTTGTATCTTTTTTTCACAGAGTGGTGAGATCCAGAGGCAGGCAACAGCCCGTGAGACAACAAGCAAAGTTCTCTTTAGATGACCACGGTTCCTGTGTTTCACAACTTCAAAGGTCTCCTCCATTTCTCTGTCCTTAAAACACAGATTCAACACTTCAGTCAAACTACAACGATACCATAACCTCCTAATAAATATCAAGAAATATAAACTACTCTCACTAATACTATACATACTTGTGTGTCTCCACATGCTTGGCGGTGGCCAGTAGAGAGAGGAACTGCGCGTCACTGAAGATCTCAGGAGGGCTCTTTGTTCCAGTTAGCAAATTAATGGTTGAAGTTAGAAAACAAGCTTCAGTGTTGCTATGGATTACGGTTTTAATTTTTTATTACTCTTTTAGTGTAAAGATATATATGTTAAAGAATCTATGTTTATAAGGGGCACAAATGAAAAAGAAATTATTGACACTGTTAAAAATCTCAAGAGTAAGAAGTCCGCAGACTGGAATTGAATTGACATGTTCACAGTTAAAAATATTGAATGTACAGCAAAACCTGACTCATATCTGTAACCAGTTTCTACAAACTGGTGTATTTCCAAGAAAAATGAAAACAGATATAGTCATACCAATATATAAGGCTGGAAACAAACATGTACTCTAAAACTACAGACCTTTTTCCTTGCCTCCACAATTCTCAAAAATACTGGAAAAAATATTCTATACAAGACTAGATGACTTCATCAAAAAACATAATGTACATATGAACAGCAATATGGATTTAGAGCTAATAGACAACTTCGTTTGCACAGAATTACGGAATTTGTAGAAGAAATAACAATGGCAATAGAAAATAAAGAATATGCAGGTGGGGTATCTCTGGATCTCAAAAAGCATTTGACACAGTAGACCATAACTTATTATTAAAAAGATTACAAAGATATGGAATTAGAGGGATAGTACTCTCCTGACTAACCAGCTAACTAGAGAATAGATATCAATACATTCAGATACAAAATTTCAAATCTCGATTACTGAATGTTACTTGTGGGGTTCCCCAGGGCTCAGTGTTGGGATGTTTGTTGTTTATGTTGTACATAAATAATACATGTGAAGTGTCCAAAACATTGAAAACTATTCTATTTGCAGACTATACAAATTTTCTTTGTTGTGGGGGGAACTTGAAACAACTTTTGGATACAGTGGAAAAGGAATTGAAAAAGCAAGAGAGTTGGTTTGATGCAAATAAACTAACACTGAATTTAAGTAAAATGAAATTCATAATCTTTGGTAATTGTTCAAATAGCTCAAATAAGAAACTCATGATAAATGATGTAGAAATCAAAAGAGTGTCTGAAATTACATTTCTTGGAGTGATAATAGATAATAAATTATGCTGGAAGTCACATATAAATTATATCAAAGTTAAAATATCAAAATCCATTGCAATACTTAATAAAGCCGACGATCTTTTAAATCAAGCTTCATTATACACCTTATACTGTTCCTTTATACTCCCATATATAACTTACTGTGTGGAAGTGTGAGGGAATACATGTAAAACAAACACTAATCCAATCTTCATACTTCAAAAAAGAGCCACAAGAATATAAGAATCGTAAACAATGAGAACCAACAAACCCAAAAGCACTAAAATTGAAAGATCTGGTTGACTTCAAAACTGCCCAAATCATGTACAGAGTAAAAAAATCAACAATTACCCAACAGTATCCAAGGGTTGTTTCAAATGAGAGTATGTAAACATGACCTGAGAGGAACTTGTGTGTTCAAAAAGCATTTAGTAAGGACAAATGCAAAATAGCATTGTGTCACAATCAAAGGAGTTCATGTATGGAAGAACTGCAGTGAAAAAATGAAAATGTTTGGAAGACTAATTAAATCTAAATGATTATAAATAATATATTGAAAGTATATGGGATGGACTTGTGACATTTTGTTTGATTCAAACCTGACATATTTGTTCTTGTGTTGTTTGAATGTTTGGTTTGTAATTTTGTGATTTTGTTTGTTTGTTTTGTTTTCTTACTTATATATTTTATTTTGTTGCTTCTTTTTTTTTGTTTTATTCTTTTAACATGTTCGAACAGCGATGCTTGAAAATGAGAACAGTATGTAGACTTTGTGTGAGTGCGCAATTTTATATTTTGCCAACAAATGTACCAAGTTGGACTTTGAACTAGACTAGAAGTGAAGCACAAAACACCTTTGCAGTGCAGAACTTTGCCCGTCTCCACCTACATGGACACTATAAAGACGGTCTATAAGCAGATACAAAGCTAATTTTTGTTCAGGATGAGAAGCCTTACTCTACTCTGTTTGGTGGGACTTATTTTCGCAGCCTCGGTAAGCCACTGTGATAGATTTATTGATGATTCTGACAAGGAAATAACTTAAATAAAAATAATAACGTCTTTTATTGCTGTATAAGTTTTATGAGTTATGCATAACACTGGCTTTAACCTGCTAAATAAATTACTGCTACTTTGCAATGACTTTAATTTCTGCAAATTGTTTTGCGTAACCAGCTGGAACTGATACAAAGCAATCCTATATTAGTCCTTCAGGTGTTAATTACTATACTCTATATTTTGTAATTATGGCTGTTCAACGAAAAAGTGTTAAACATGTTTCACAGGGCTTGGAAGTACTTTTTTGCAAGAATCAGTCAATAAATAGGAGCATGTATCATATGGCTGCAATTTCTTGATTGATTGATTATTTTGCTGCTTTGTTTGAAAATCAAATGTCAATGACCTTGCAGGACCAAGGTAAATAAAATGTCAAAAAGGATATGTTATTGTCTTTCATTTAATTCAAGTGTTATGCATTTTCCTTCCAGTGGTCCGAAGAAGTTCCACAAACCCCGAAGCCAACTGTAAAAATTGTAAGAAGAGAAACATAACGTAAAAATGATGTGTAAAAGTGGGAGCAGGAGAAAGAAATTTTATTATTTTCCAAGACAGGCCCATGCAGTTCAAGAGATCACTGACAGGCCTTCTGAAAATTAGTGGATGTTAACTAGTAGTTTATACAACCTCAAGTAACTTGTAGATGTGTCAACATAGCAGAATAATATATTTTGGAGGAATGAATTTCACATATATTTTTCAGCATGCTTACAATACATCAAAACTATACAGAGAGTTCCTGGATTATTTTTCATTTTTTCCTTCAGGTAGGTTACTGGAGCCCTATGGAAAATGAGCATGGTTTTGCACCTGACAGCAATGTGACCACGGTAAGAAACTATTCAGCACTCGCTGCAATTAATGTTAAGAGGATGTTATTCTTCAAATAAAGGTCTGGCCCTGGATATTTTTGCAATTGAAGTAAATGTGAGCCACTAATTGAACATTTTAAGGGACACTATGTATCCCTCTATAGAATAGAACATTATAAACAGTGCTTTTTGTCATCTGCACGTTTATTTTGTAAATTAAACTTAAAACACAGTCTCCTAGCATTCACCATCTACTGAATGCCTCTTCTATTAGATTAAATTGAGGTTTTTAGCACCACCCATGAGTTTCCATAATTGTAGCTGCACAAAACATATTTAATATGGTAGTTTATACAACTTCAGGTAACGTGTAGATGTGTCAACATAGCAGAATAATATATTTTGGAGGAATGAATTTCAGATATATTTTTCAGAATACTTAACAGTACATCAAAATTATACAGTGAGATCCTGAATTCATTTAATTTTTTCCTTCAGACAGGTAATGGGACTGATTTTCTACATAACCAAACTGTCAAGAATGAGACCAAGGTAAGAAACTATTCAGCACTTGCTGCAATTAATGTTTATATGATGTTACAAGTAGCATTTATTCAGAATAAAAACCTTAGAAATTGAGCAATGTTGCTAATACTCTCAGTAGTATTATTCAGTAATAAGAAATAGCAAGAGAGTGTGTGGCAATTACAAGTATTTTCTTTTAATTTTTAACCTGTATTCTGTAAATGTTGTTTATCTTATTTCAGGAGACAGAAAAATGAAAGAAGACACAGAGGAGGGGTTAAACTCAGTCGATGACAACACATTTTAAACCCTAATGGGGGCCAAAGTGGCTGTTTAATCAATCATTCTATTGGTCTTACTGTCTCTTTCAAATACACATTTAATGAAAACTATTGTGTGAGAAGTTTCTTTCATTTTGTCAATTTCCTTGGTTTAATGTCAATTTAAACCCCCTGAAAATGTTATTTTTCTACCATTTGACAAAATTGACACCTACCAACAAACTCAGATACTAAACAAATTAAAGAAGAGATGGTATTTATGGGAGGGATAGCAGGTTAACACAAGTCTTTAACCACAAATGGATGATCACACTTTCTCTGGAAACAGACACTGTGTAGAAATACCCACTTTCAAAGATTCAGACCAGACATCTTTCACAAGGATCACTTTATTTTTTGTGTTAGGCTCTTCTCTTTTCATTACAAATATTATCTACGTCCACCCAAAGTGTCCCAGCAGGGATCAACGCTCCCAGACATCTTTTATGGAAAGGACAGAAACATAGAACATAAATCCAGTTCTTCTTCACCTTTCTAAACATAACTATGCTTGTAAAAACCCCATTTGATTAGATTTTTCCTGGGCATACTGCTGTTTTGTAAGTGGATAGTGCTCTGTTGGTTTGGTGACAGTTTGTATTTACAGACGAGTAATCGCTGTAACTCTCTGGGACCAGAGTTATGCACAAGCTACTTGTTCTACACAACTTCAATGACGGCTGAGACGGTAGGTTTACCTATAAGGGAAAGCCTTGATAAAAAAAAAAGTCTTAAAAACTGGGGTTGAAATGTACCACTGTACTCAATATGGGCGAAGGACCTGAACAAATATGCATTAAAGTGGTTTTCCATCATTATTTTCTTGATACGGTAACATCTGCGACATCTGGTGTCAAACCACAGTAAAGCATTTGTTTCAGTTACCACTAACTGTTTCTGGATTAGAAGTGAGCTTTAATTTGCGGATGTCTAAAGACACCAAAATAAAGTAAGGGCAGCAAAATCAAACAGTGGATATGAAAGACAGTTAGTAGTTGTAATTATCAGGCAAACTACAACAGCACTACATTCTCGAACAGAAGGATTTTTTTCTTTTGTATCTTTTTTTCACAGAGTGGTGAGATCCAGAGGCAGGCAACAGCCCGTGAGACAACAAGCAAAGTTCTCTTCAGATGACAAAGCAGTTTCTCTCTATCAGTAAGGCCACTTTAAAAAGGAATTCATGAGGACCACAACCTATCACTTCTTGTCCATAGATCTTTTCAGAGTGTCATCATCATGTGAAGGAAAAAAAAAACAAAGCTTCAAGTTTCTAAATTAAAGAGCCTGATGGCCAGCTTGTATGTGGGGGGGTTGGTGTTTGCCCCTTTCACCACCACAGCGAAAAAAAGCTCAGTCCACATAGTCACCACCAGCTATGCTGCTGAGGTAGTATCCCCACTCCCGAAGCCCCAACCGCAACTCAAAAACACCCCAAAATACCATGTGCGATTGGGTTATAACGATCTTGCAAAAAAATAGATATTTTCACAGAAGTTTGTAAAATCATCTTGCCTAAAGTCATCTTCGGTCCTCTGTGGCTTTATCGAAGCAAGTTGAAGTCCAGAGAGAAGTTGCGCCACACAACCGCTGCTCTGAGTACAATCCACAAAGGACAACTACGTCGTCATTTGTTGCTGCTGCAGTGTTGTTTGGGTGTATTTTGCCAATTCCTTTTCAATTATTCCCTCTTTCAGCAGCCCCTTCAGATGCAGTCCTTCAGTTTTGCCAACCAATGTTTTGTATGTAAAAGTGTATTAATGATCTATTTAAGGGAGTGTCGCTGTATGGCTGTGTAAGTGTGTATGTGAGACTGTGTGTGTGCGAGTAACCGGTGTGGTGATGGTGGCAGCGTGAGCTCTGTCAGGACTGCAGTCCACACAGCTGGAGTTCAGCTTCCTTCAAGGGGGCTGGAAAGGACCGTGCTGGAGGGGCCAGGGGACGGAGGGGAGCGGTTCTACTTATCCCCCAGGATGGCGTACTGGTTGTCAAGCTGCAAGTGCTGCATAGAAGCGCCACCGCTCTCCTCTCTACCACGGTTCCTGTGTTTCACAACTTCAAAGGTCTTCTCCATTTCTCTGTCCCTAAAAGACAGATGTAACGCTTCAGTCAAACTGCAACAATACCATAAACTCCTGATAAATATCAAGAAATATAAACTACTCTCACTAATACTATACTTACTTGCGTGTCTCCACATGCTTGGCGGTGGCCAATAGAGAGGGGAACTGTGCGTCACTGAAGATCTCAGGAGGGCCCTGGGTGTGGCTTCGTTTGGTGGTGGTCAGCCGAGCCCCTGGAGGGCGATATACACCCGCAGGCTTTGCCTCAGGCACCTCTACATCCTCTGTAATTATAGAAATAATACCAGTTAGAAGATTTTCAAGGGCGAATTCCTAGAGTATTTTTTTATTTTATTAACAAACACTCTGTATAAACCTAAATAATTAAATGTTTACAACTGCATCAAGCTGTGTTCATGATTGTTTTATTAAAAAAAATAAATTTGTGTGGCTTGGAACGCAATGGAAAACGTGTTCAGTCTCAGGTTGCCAAGACCCAGCAGTGTCCTGACAGGCATCCTGACCTTTAAAAAAAAGGCCCAGAGTACATTCAGTACCCTGTTAATTCCTGACACCTTTGTTGGAAAAATATTTGCGAAATAAGGATTAGAGTAAAGGGTTAGGGTAAAGTTGGTTTACTCACCAACAGGTGCAGCGGCAGGAGGAGGAGGAGGAGCTCCAGACTTGTTCCAGGGCCCTGACACTTTGTCTCCACTGACCAGAATGATCTCTCCGTCCTCACCAACCTCTTCCTTCTCATAGTCCTCTTCCTCTTTCTCGTCACTGCAAACAACCAGAGACAGTCAAGCAGAAGTAAACACAATTTTGAGTTGAACTGGTGCCTCTAGACAGAATCTTGTGAAAATTTTGAGGTGGCAGAGAGGATCTGTTGCACTATCGCTGACCTTCAGGGATATTTAATTAAGCGGTATGAAGGGTCAGGAGCTTTTATGTTGTGTGACAGCTCTACAAATCTCCTTAAAGTAACAATCTTTGAAATCTCTGTTTTGTTCTCTTTGGCGGCACCTATGGCGATAAATGGTAATTGCAGGTGTGTTTTTTGATCTCGATCCCATGAATGTCCCAGAGATCCTAACAGTGTCGCATGTGTGACATCAGACCGGAAAAAACAGTGCGCCCCTTCACACACAAGTAAGTTGAAGAACGAGTCTGTTGCGTGAGCTCCGCCCACCCTCTCTAGCGGACCAATCACTGCTGGGTGATGGAAAACACGTCACTAACTGTGTGCCACTTGTGATTTTTTCAGGGAATGTTGCCACCGACACCCATTTCATAATACTTTCATCAGTGGGTCATAGGCTCAATCACCATTGTATTACCTCATCCGGCGATAAATAGTGACTTAAAAGAAATTTATTTAAATGAAAATCTTTGAGATTATTACTTTAAGTTACTCAGAAATCCTGTTTCTTATTTTCCTCTCCTTCCTATTTCTCTACATTCCCTTCAATTAAACATTTTCAACTAGAGTTGACACATTTTTGCTTCAATTCAAGGTGTCTAGAGAGCAAATCTGTTTCTGTTTGTCTCTACTTTTCCACTGACTGTGTTTCCATTCATGCCACTTCAGTGTATTCCTTTATGTTGTTTAAATGGAACTGAATGGCAGTAATCACCACATTTGTTTAGATAATTATAGTGTGTGGAGAGATAAGATGTTTGGAGAGTGCTAGTCCAACACTATCATAAGGACACTCTTATCTAGACTTCAGTTTCGTTTTCTGGACATCAAGCATCTGCTTGTGAAACAAGGTGATTTATTTATTCATTTAAGAGATCCTAATATTTGTATTTTGTTCTGAAAGCTCTGAAATAAACTATAATAAAATAAAAAAATAAAATAAAACAAAAAATGGTGGAAATGAAAGGAGGTTTGCACATTTTCAGCCTAAAGAGTAAATACTGAATTTTCTACAGTCAGTTTGTGTTCAGTCTACTTTTGTTTACAGCATCATGAGTCATGTATTGTGCATCAAACAAAATTGTAAGGTGGCTGTATAATAGCGTAGGATTCAGAGTGAAATGCCATTTCATTTCGCTATTTTAATGACTGAGAAAAAAAAAAAAAAAGAGGTGTGGGTAGTAATTCAGAGGTCTGGAGCCTGGCTAACTGTCATTAAGCCAAACGGTTTCCCCCGCAACCCATGCACAACAACATAAAAGAATAAATATCTGCATGTGGGGGAGCGGTGCACATTAGGAAAAGCTGACTTTAATTCTACAGTCAGTAGGATTTTTTTTACATGTTAGAAATACAGACTGGGCACCAGTAATTTCTGCAATTGGCACCACTGTTAAGACACAGATGACAACTCTTCATGCGGACGAGGAGACATTTAACTCTCACCTTATTTGTAAAGCTTGGAGCCGAAGCCCGCTGTAGTCCACTTCCTTCTGCTCAAACTCTTTCCATTCCTCGTCCTCCTGGGCAAAAGACAGATTAACTCAAAGCACATTACAGTAAAATGACATTATCTCCTATAATGTCTGGTTGTCTGGTGTCAACCTTACACAGAAAATCTAAATATTATTGGAAATGTTGGAAAATCAATTAAGTGAGGCTCTTTGGAAAGCAGCTGCACTGTGGACATTATTTCTTAAAGATCAGCTCCAGGTATGCTTTAAGATGTATATAAAATACTCTACTTTGAACAATAATTTGTGTCTTTTATGGTTTTTCCACAAAATAGTTAAATTATCTTGTTAAAAGCCTTAAAAATTACATCTACTACTTCACTATAGAGTCCATTCTCAGTGTTTGTGCACTGGAGGCTTCAAGTTTCCACATCACACTTGTGCAAGCTGAATAATGAATCAAGATTGTCTATTATAAACTATTAATGATGTCACAAATCATGCTCCATTAAGGACCACACCTTAAAATTGGACTTTCAATGAGTGCTGAGAAACTTTCCTTTCTCCAGCAGATGAATGTGAAAACAGCCTTCTAGTGTCAAACTCTTCACAGTGAAGTTCGAACATTCAACTGTAGGCAGGGGCAACTCGTGGTATAGGCCACATAGGGGATGTCACATGAGTGGGACAGTTTTTTGGATTGTTTTTTTTTACTGACAGATGTGCTTGTATACAGCTTTTAGAAATAAGCACATGTTCAACATTCATAAAGTTGTTCCTCTCTGTTTTCCCTGCTGTTGTACAGGGTTTTCATCTGGTTTGCTTTTTAAAGCCTTACTGGTCGGTAAGTTTTTGCCTGACAGCCACCAAACACTCTTGCATGTGCCTTGACCCCCTTTTACACTTCGTTTTAGTGTGAATTCATTTTTGGAGGTACTAGTATTGCATTTTTTAGGGGGCTCCAATCTGAAATCTCACCTAGTGCACCAGCATAGTCAGGATACTGTATTTGGTGACCCATCAGATTATATGACATGCCCTGATATTCATAACCTAACCATCTCACTCCTCATGCGTAAATCTAACCAACACTGCAGGTAACAGAATCTGAGGGGTCACCAAATACGATGCAACACCGGCCCTGACTGTAGGAACAAGAAGAAAACCAAAATGGTGATACAACTGTTTTGGACAACGTGTTAAAGGCCGTTCAACATAAAAAAATGAACAGCTTATCTCTGTCACCGCGTCTTGTTGTGTTATCGCTCTATCTACATCTCGTTAGGAAGCTAAAATGCTGTAACTCCGTAAAAACTTGTGACAAATGGCGGCTCGGCCTAGTTGGAAAGCCACGATTCAAAGAGGGGGGTAATGACAGCCTCCCCCCATGCAAACACAAGGCCCATGTCAGTGTAACAGCTATAAGATGCGAGTCTCAAAGCATCTGCATGCAATATTGTGAAACGGTACGGTTTTAACAACTCGTCCAAATACAGCTGGGTTACTAAAAAAAGGCATAAAACGCGTGTTATGACGAAATATGTACCCCGTCACAGTGTGTGCCGGGGGTGGCCATATGCTACCAACCGGCGTCAATCAGCGATCAACCCCTCTTGGCTGGGTGTAACGTTAGAAAGGTGTAAGATGACAGATTTTGATGGGGGGTACATAATTTCACACGACACCGGTGACCCATCAGACGCTGCTGAGGTACAAAAATTAAAATTAAAAAAGTTACCGGAGACTAGCGCCTAGCAGTTATTTACCTTCTCAATCTGCGCGTCTTGATTCTCGTTTTTAGTCGATTTTTCCTTCTCCTTTTTGGTCTTTTTCAACACGGAGGACGTGGGCCCGGCGGCGGACTCCTTGCCCTTTCCCTTTTCTTTCTTCTTCTTTTTATCCCGCTTGGCAAAGAAATCGTCCAGGCTCTTCTCTGGTGGTGCATCCGCCATTTTCAAAGAGCAACGTTAACTAGTTAGTAGCTGTACCAGAGCAATGACAAATGTGGGGAAAAAATACGCTCTCGGAGAGACGTGAGGACAGCTGTTAAAACCGTCAGATGAGACGTTACTCCGTAGTTTAACAGTTTAACTTGTGTTACAGACTGATAAAAATGTCTCAATCTCTGGCTGTCCTGTCAACCATGCCATGCAAGGGCTGTGACAAATCTGCACCGTAACCCGGAAAGACTTCAACCCACAACCCGGAAATATTATCAACGTTAAGCATTAAATGGTGACCTGATGGGTCGTGTCTAGATGGTAACCATAGATTTGCGAAACTCTCGTGATCCGCTTCAAAAATATTATTTTCTCGCTTTTTTATGATGTGACAACGCTGTAATTAAGGTCTGGTTAGATTTACGAAAAAAAAAACACTTGGTTAGGGAAAGACCATGGTTTGGGTTAAAATGATCACTTGAACGTGGTGTGGTTTAAAGTTACCACTTCCCTACAAATCTCGCGAGAGTTTCGGAAATGTTTGCAAATCTAGGGTTACCGTCTAGACAGGACCCTGTTAAAAGAAGCAATATTGTGCAACTGAAACAAAACAAACAAGAGTAGCAATTCTAGTAAAAATAAAATAAAAAACATCAAATATATATAAACTAAATATATATAAGTACATTTTATTTTCATTGTTTTCAATTTACATTAATTAATTTATTTAATTTAATTAAAAACTAATCTTACAGTAATAGTAATAATTCTTCCATTATTCTTATAACAATTTAACAGTTGTTATAATTAGTTTGCAGTTGCAAGAATGATAAAATAATTGTAAAAGTAATAAAATAATGAAAAAAAAGAAATAGTTTGTGTGTTTTGTTTATGTATTTATTCATTTTTTTTATTTTGCTTTTTATTGGTATTCAGAGGATTTTACAAAAGACAATTACAAATACTTTACTTCACGTCTGTTTTGACAGTTATATATCACAACAAAATCAAGTGCTAAAAGGAAAGAAACAAACAAGCAAGCAAAGCACACACACACATTATTTCGTATTATTTTGGCCCATTAGTGGGGATGTTGGGAAGGTTATTGTGGGTGGATAGGATGGGGAGGAGGTATGCATGATGCGTGTGCAGAGTTTGACACTGGAAAGATGTCTTCACATTCATCTGCTGAGAGTGGAAAGTTTCTATGAGCTCATCAAAAATCTGATTTTAAGGGGCGGGCCTATGAGCAGGAAGTGTGACATCACAACTAGTTTGGAGCCAATCCTGGTTCAAATTCAAGTTATACAAGTGTGATGTGGAAACTTGAAGCCTCCAGTGCACATACACTGAATATGGACTTCACAGTGAAGTAGGAGATATTTCTAAAATGAACAATATTCGTAGATTCTGGATTTTTTTAATGAGGGAGAAGGAGTAGATGCGATTTCAAGGATTGTAAAGTGTTAAATTGTTTTTTGTTTTTTTTTGTCAATCATATCAGACACACATTATTGTTCCAAGCAGAGTATTTTCATATGTCTTAATACATGACCTTTAAAATGACATCTTCCTCTTCTCCATAATTTTTTCTCCATATTTTTCACTTTAAAAGTTTAACTGTTGGACACAAGATGTCTCCTACTTCACTCTCCATTCTCAGTGTTCATGAACTGGAGGCTTCAAGTTTCCACATCACACTTGTCTAAATTGAATATTGGCCCTTGATTGGCTCCAAACTAGTTGTGATGTCACAAATCATGCTCATAAGCCCACCCCTTTAACTCAGATTTAAGGTGAGAACAAAGAAACTTTCCACTTTCAGCAGATGAACATGACAACAGCCACGTTTAGTGTCAAACTGCACATACATCATTCTGCACAATGAAGCTTAAACATTCAGCTGAAGGAATAAGAAGAAAAACACATTTTTTACCGGAGAGGAACTTTAACAGAAAGTAAAGAAATAGATGTTAAATTACAATTCGTTTTTCTTTTTAATTAATCTGACTTTTGAGATATGAGTCAAAGTTATGAGATTCTGTATCATATTTGGAGATAATTGAAAACTTAGTTGAGAGAGTAATTCAAAACTTTTACTTTCTATCTCATAATTGTGACAAAATCCAATCTATCTATCTATCTATCTATCTATCTATCTATCTATCTATCTATCTATCTATCTATCTATCTATCTATTTAAAGTATCATGTGGCTTTAAGAAGAAATCTTCCAGGATTAATGAAGTCTTCAATGCTTTCTGTCTCAAGGTTAAAACAGGTCTAAAATTGTGTTTTAGTTTAGTTTAGTTTAGCTGAATTCATTTTAGTTTTAAAACTAAATTCTCACAGGAGCCTAACCATTTAATTACACACCCGAGTGGAGCGGATGCATTTAAGCAGTTGTTTATAGAGCAGCTTAAATCAGGAAAAAGATGGAGTTTAAAACATAAGCCACTTCCACATTTTATTTTGACTGAGTATTATCTCCAAAAATACATTTTAAATAGAGAAAACTTTAAATTCTTGCAATACAATCACTTTAAATTTGGACCAAACTTACCAAACACGTGCTCATCTATTTATTTATAAAGATTTTGAAGAATTGAATTGTTTTGTTTTTTTTTCCAAATTTAAAGGGGCCTACAAATCTGTTAATAACAGGCATGTCAAATAAAGCCTCTCCTCAGCAGTACAGCAGACTTTTAAACAGATTACTGAAGTGACGTCAGATTCCCGGAGCCGGGGGTCACTTGACCACATGCAGCACTGCCACACAAAGAGAAAATTCCAGCCTACTGCATCAATGGATGTGCTGTGGTCAGCTAGACAGGTGTACGCTGCCTTGTTATAAACTGGTAGCTATATCTAACATACTTGCTTGACATCAATGTTTTGGACTTTGGTATCAAAAAACCATAACCCATGGCAAAATTTGTGGAAGCGAACCTGTCGACTAAATTTATTCTCCAACCTGATGAATCAGACAAAAAGGTCATACGGTGTTTTTTGTTTGTTTTATTGCTCAGCAGTAAAAAGTACAGTGTATACTACAGTACAAAAAATACATAATGTTGAACACTGCTTCACCGTGCCACTGAACATTTTGTAAAATATCCACTTTTGAGCGTGCAAAACAACAAGCTCCGCTGTGAGCAGCCAATGCAGGAAATATCAACATGTTTATTTGTGTTATTCGACGTCACCTTTTGTGTCAGTGATTTAAGAACAATATCTCACAATGCAGAAAAATCTTTAGCGACGATAGAGGCAGGCAGCAGTAATTATTGAATAAAGCTGCAGCAATGCAAAGTAAAACAGATGATAGAAGGACCACCAATTCAATAATTAAACAAAACATTCAAACGCATTTTTTTTAATTAAATTGCCTCTGTATGTGCTCACAGTAAATATTCAGCAGACATTATTTATCTCAGTATTTTTCATTGGTCAAGATTTTTGACAGCCTCTAACACATATTATGTGATCCAGCAAGTAATTCACAATCATTCAACATTTGTACTTGAAACAAACACGGTTTGCATTGATGGACAAACATGTTATTTATGGAGGGAGACACTTACAGTAGCAAGGTTGGTCTAATTGTTTCCTATGGCGCTGAGAGAGTCTTTCTCAAACTGGGCTATAACCAGTAGCCACTCCACGATACAGACGAGAGACCGAGATAAACAAAACACATACAGAGGCACGCATACAAACCACACACACACACACACACACACACACACACACACACACACACACACACACACACACACAGGAACAGATAAAACTGAGCTAAAAGTGATGCAAAGTCTTGTTCGACTCAACATAACAGTGGTATTTGGTTAAGAGGGCAGCACATACAGCACATCTCAACCCCTCTCACACAGTATGCTTACATGCACAAACAGGGCATTCACTCACAGATATATAAAGGGCCAACAACAACTCAACATAAGGAATTAAGACATCTACGTGGTCCCTCTTAAGAGAAGCTGGTGACACATGAGGGGGAAAAGGCATTTTAAGCCAGTTCTATTTAATTGACAGATGCACCATCTCTTAAAAACATCTGGATGAAAACCCAGAAATCACACCAACTCTGTTCCGATTAACTATTAAAACCTGAAACTGTATTTATCAAACTTTTACAGCCATGAATCAAATTTCCAATCACTTAGCAATGCTCTTGAATATAACAGAGCCTCAGAGGTCTCTGAAGTTGGTCACGAGGAGATCTTAGATGACTACATTGTAGAGATGGGAAGTGACCACCCGCTTTCTGAGACAGGATTTAGGGTGATTGGCAAATTATAATTGATCATGATTAATAATACGTTTTTCAGAAGCCAATTATTTGCTTTCGATTGGATCTTACACCACCATTTCCTGTGAAAACAACAAGAATAAAGTGACCATTGATTTAGTTTGTTATCGCTTTCTTCATCTTCATTGTCTGCACTTGTTAATGTGGTACTAAGTTCTCCTTATTATCATTATCAGTCATGTGATCACTTGAGAGTTGCTCTTAAAAAGGTCACTGCAAGGAAGAGAAAGTTGCTTAGTCTTCACTTTTAGCAAATAACTTTTTTTTTTACTCTTTTAGTTCCGTCTTCAGAGCCTTCATAAGTGTATTTCTTAGAAGTTTGATAAATACGGGCCCAGATTTCACATACAGTATTTTGCCAGAAACCTCTCTCTCTCTCCCCCCCAAGTAGGTAGGTGCTATATTCAAGTTCAACAGGCTATAAGTATTTTGGGATTGATTTTCAAAAGGAAAAATAAAATTACAAACAGCTTTTAATGCTTTTATAGCACGTTTCTCTCTCTAAAGCAGATTTCATGTGGCAACATCCACAGTGCACTCACCATCAAGCCACTGTAATGAAACAAAACCACGTATACTCTGTATTTTATAAAGACATAAAAACCTTTATCACAATTAAGCCTTTTGTAGAAAATGTACATCAGAAAAATATGCAGGTGCATCCTCATAGTAAATAGTGTCTGTTTACATCACTCTTCTTTCTGGTTGCTCTTTGTGTTTGTAATATACAGTATAAAGTCAAAGTCTCTGAATATTTACCACATATATAAAATAGACAACAACAGCAGGGGGAGTAGAAGAGGAGAATGCAGTTATTTTTGACAGTCCAGTCCAACAGCGTCTCTCTTTTTCTGTCTCTAGATGGCAGAAGCTTTGTCTCTGTTGATGAAGAGGGTCTCTTGGCAGAAAGGGTTAACCAGGACCACGCTGCTGCCGCTGTAGTCTCCATTAGGGGGTAGACAGGTGTCCTGCTCCTGCAAATGCACGCACAGAAAGATAAATTTTAGCACAGGTGCCTAACTGCTAAACAATGGCTGTGATACATGATTCACACCTCAGGGCTCACTATTAGTGCACACGCTGCAGTCTACTCTATCTAAGTCACTCTACAGGCAATGAGCAGACACTTTAGTGTGAAAGCGAACAGAATAAAATATGGGTTCAGTGCACCCCGGGGCTTTTAAGGAGATGGTGAACAAAGATATCTGACAAAGCTAGATGAACAGAGATACAAAGGGAGGCGGAGGGGGGGGGGGGTGTAAAAGCTTCAAGAGTGGAGAGACAAAAGGGAGGGATGACGCAGAAGAAACAAGGCAACAGAGGGACTTAGTTTGGGGGGGTGGGGGGCGGGGATGTAGAAACGGTTGTTGATGGTGAGTCAGCAGTAATAAGCAGTGCCGGAGGAGGGAGGTGTGAATGCGAAAAAAAAACTAAAATAATTTGTTTTACAGCAGGGATGAAAGCCATTTTATGAGCAAGCTCCAATCAAATCAAACTAACGCTGTCATTTATGATCACGGCGTCCTTTTCTCCCCAAAGCACTGTCATTTACCTATAGCACCAGGGAAGCTATGAGGCTGCTGGTCTACAGAGAACAGGTAAAGCAGGGGGAAAAACAACACCTGGGTGTCACCAGGGGCATCCTACACATGATCCAACCTCAGCTTCCCTCTCCTGACGCCCCCAACAGGCAGCAAAGGAATGCAAATTGAGCAATGGTAGAGGAATAGAAGAAAAAGAGACACACATAGTGAAATGGTAACTGGAGAGAAAAAAAAAACATGCAAACAGAGCAAAAAAAGAAAATAAATCAAAATGATATTGTAAATAAAAAGAAGGGAGACTGTAGATTTAACACTAATTTGAAATTAACACCAGTGTTGTGCTACCATTTCCACCAGATGGCAATATAATGCACCAAAAACTCAGATGTTGTACAAGTTGATACACTTTTTTTTATGTAAATGTGAAGAAACTGTCACTGTGCACATTTGCTTTACTACTGTTACTCAGCAAGGATTCACTGTCATCAGCCTGATATCTGTTATTTTTGTCACTATAAATGATGTAAACACCTCATGGAAACGGACTTAAACTTTTGAAGCATTTGTCAGCTTGACAGACTTGAGTTTTCAAAGCAGCATGAGACTTAAGAACTCCTTTATGAAGCCAAATTATCTGCGGTCGACCTGCAGGTTAAATGATTAAGGGGAACATTGACAAAGACATGACAGATGTAAAATATGTAGGCAGAGGGGACTGGCTGAAGAATATTAATAATTTATTATACAGTGATCCTTTTATCATGAAGTGTTGTTATTTTGTCTATAGCTCCTGTATCTAAAACACCTTCAATAATTCATCACCATCGTTGCAGCCAGGATTTCTGAAATAATGAGTCCAAATTAACTAAAAACATTTTAACCAGCCACCAACCAAACTCTGTATTAAAAATAATTATATATATTAATGTAACAAATTTCTAAATATTGCAATATGTGCAATTTGTGTGCAATGATGTAATGTCATAGTCTAATTACCATAAATATTACAGAGGACATGACCTCGATGTCCTCTACAGCCATGCTCATCATATCGACAAAATAATGCTTATGTTTTGTTTCTTAGTTTTGGAAACTTAAAAAAAAAACTAATTTTAAATTATTTTTTATGAAAAGATTAAGTGACTTAGTTAATGTATTATTGCCACATTTTAGAATTAGTCAACATCATGCTCCAACAAGGATTACAAGAACCAAAAGGATGCATTAATATCAACATATACTTTCATTATTGGCATACTAATAAAACTTTAAAATGCATTTAGTTGATGTGAAGCTACTAACAAGTAATCTAATAGATTCCCAACAGAGAAATGCTTGCTTTTCTTTGTTTGCTCTTTCCAGAAAGCATCCCTGTAAATTTTATTGATACCGTGTCATACCCAAGTGCACTTCAGCAGGCCTAGAGGCTTGCTGACGGGAGAGATTGGACACGGATCCTCTTGTTGTTTCCGTACTCATTAAAACCATTCTGCTGACTGATGCTGAAACATCAAGTAAATGTCCCACCACTTCAGTGTGCAGTGCAATAATAGTAATAGAGTCAGTGTGCCGCTAGTTTGTACCTCACTCTCCAGAGTGTGTATCTCTCTGGGCAGCTCCACAGCGTGCCGGCTGAAGTAGTCCATGGTGATGGCGTTGTTCCAGTAGCTGAGGTTGTTCTCTTGACTTGACGACTTCTTCTTTTTCCTCATACAGCACACAGTCAACAGCACGGCTACAGCAGGAGAAAATGAGGGTTAGCACAGTGAGCGGCTGCTTCAAATACCTTCTGAAAGCACCCACACTAGCTGCTCAGGTAGAGGCTGTCATGTTCTGGGACAACTGTTAGAATAAATTGTGGCTGAATGTTGAAATTCCTCCTTAAAACACTTGAAGACAGCCAGAAACAGGTGCTAGTGTTGTGGCTTATATTCATTTTGAGCCATCTAAAACCAAAATTGTGTCAGTCTCTCAGAAATAAATATCAAGGACACATTTTCAGCAATCATAGAATAAAAAAATGATCCCTATTTCTTCAACAGCGGTCTAAATAGGCCAAAAATGCAAAAATTGTGTAACCCTCACTCTCTTGCTGTTAATATACTGTTGCAGTCTCTGAATTAATGCAACAGGTTCAGGCTCAGGGTGTTTCTGGGGACTGTCAAAAGGCATTCTGGGAAATGTAGGAGATCACTAACTGAGGTGTATTTAGATCAGGAAAGTTGAGAGAAAGTGAAAATAAATCACAAAATCTTAGCACAAATGCAAAAAGATCTCAGATTTATCTACTGTATATACTGATTTGTGTGATATCTTATGTAATACTGACTTATTGAAAGTTTCCTTAAATAGAAATGTTTTATGACAGTGACAGTAATGGGTTTCAAATTGAGGTCAGTGAAACTCTAAAGACACTTTTAAAAAGTTTAAACTTTTTTTTTTCAAGCTATGACTTTACTTACAACACGAGGACACAGGCACACTGATGGCCAGCACGATCCACACAATATCCATCCTGCTCAAGCAGATGGTCATTCGGGACAGGGGGGAGTCGACGGTGGGGCCTGAGCTGTTGCCGGTTGTCCAGGGGTCCTGTGTGGTGGCGGGAACCTGTCTGTTCAGGAAGTTCCTGCTGGCTGTTGAAGGGGACTCTGAGCTGTTCCCCTGAGCAGGCGCCTCCTTGACTGAACTGCTGTTAGCGAGCAACTCTCCAAATGTAGTTACATTCCCCGACCAGTGTCCGACAGGGTCATTGTCTGTGCCATTACCTTGAGGTGATGAGCGAGGACCAGCCTGAACATGACTGTCCTTAGAAGTGGTCTCGTTGGTTGCGGTGTGGTTGTTTTGGATGATTGTAGGACTGGGTGTGCTGGGGCTGGGCTCAGTGGACTGGGCTGGGGTGGACGCAGTGGAAGTTATATTCTCTGGCGGGCTCTCGACAGGAGAGACAGACCCTTCCTTTGGCTCTATCACCAGCCCAGCAGTGGGGGGCTCGTTCATGTTCGCAGGCACCTCCCTCAGGGTGATGGTGTGGTGTGCAGCCACCTCTGGGACACCCCAAGCCTGCTTTCTGAGATTTAAACCTAGTGCAAGATCATCATCCACTGAGGAAGAGGAGAGGGAGGTCAGTGAGGAGGGCTGATCTGGAACATACTGCCGGCTGGGGTCTGTGGGTTCCTCCTCACTCAACTTCAGAGGCTGGACATGGTGTGGAGAGAGCTCAGGTCCCAGTGTGTCTCCTCTGTCTGATCCAGAGCTGGACATAAGGGCCAGGGGGTTTGGAGCCCCTCTAGCAGCAGATTCCACATCTATATTTGGGACATCTGTGCTGGGAGATTTAGGGCTGCTGCTGCTGCTGGCCTGGTTAGTGCTGACAGTAACTGGGTTAAAGACTTGAGGTACCCTGACCAATTTGTGCATGTGGCCTTGGTTCACAATATCAGAGCTTGGCTCCTGGGGCTGAATCACACGGCTTTCAGTCACATGATCTGGCTTGGTGCTCACAGTGTTTGGGGTAACAGTATCTGTGTCATGAATGGGAGTTTTTTCATGAGCCAGGCTGGAGGTGTGGGTTGGGTGAAGCCAGGCAAAAGGGTGGAGTGTAACAGTAGGAAGGATGATGTCTGAGGGTTGAGTGCCTCCTGTGGATGACCATTCCCCACTACTGGAGCCTTCCTGATGCAAGTCCAGCTGGGAGGGTTTGGGGGCAGACAGGGGGCTGCTGTGGGTGGCTGCCATGGAGACAGAGTCCTGGGACGTCTGGCTGAGATACAGCTCCTGTGCTGATGACAACAGTCCTACTGGCAGTGCTAGGAATGCTAGAACACCTGCAGAGAAAGAGGAAGAAAGATGATCAGACATGACAAAAGACTTGCACCATCACATCATCATATATCCTTTTAGATTCATGAATTACTGGACTATTTCCCTGTAATTGTGTATTTTCAGCATGTGTCTCCTTATACATCGTTTCTCTCAAGGATCCCGCGTTGCAAAGCGAGAGTGCAGCTCGACAGCTGAAATTGTCTCCTCAGGTGTTCAGAAGAGACGTGCAGTCTTGTCTTGCATTCATTATGCTCCTTAGCCTTTAATCTACTGAACCACTGTGTTTGTCACTCACCTAGTTAAACTAGATTGCTTTATTAACCGCATTACTCACTAGACGAGTACCACAGTGTGTGTACCAGTGCATGAATAAGGTGACAGCTGGGATTGGGAGGATGTCTCTGTCTCTGTCTTTGGTTTTGTTACCATGCTGAAATGTTTAAGGATAACACTGGGATGATAAAAAAGAAGCAATTATTTTATTTTAGCCTCCTGATAACACTGAAAAAAAGGAATTTACTGTATAACTTTCAGTCTAAAAAATCTGAATCTTGTCTTCCTTTATGAAAGTCAAAATAAGATTTGATAAATTCATACATTTCTGATGCAGTTTCAAAAGTTTTTAGATCTTTTATATGTATATACACAGTATTTTTTTTAAAACAAGGTGTCATTTGTTATCAAAATGCATTTTAAGCCAGTGAAATTGTAACAAGGCAAAATGTCTTGTAAGGATGCTTTTACAGTGAACACAATGGATAGAATTATGACAGTCAGAGCATCAAAACAGCCTACTTAACATGCCACAACCATCTCAGAGAGCCTGACATATTCTCTTTCTCGAGCTCAATTCCATAAGGAGGCTGTGTAGTGACAAGCCATTAGCAGGTGCCTGTGGGGAATATTGGTCCTATTATGTTATCCAGACAGCAAGAAAGTCATAGAGGCAGGAGCGTGCAAGAGCTTATTAATTTCCCCTTTGCTCCCCTCCCCTCCGTCCTTTATTGACACTGTTAAACACAGCTAATGTGAAACATTAGTTGGGCTCCCACCGGGTGGTTTCTACGCATTCATCTGAGAAACCGAACATGCATTTACACAAAGCTAACATCATTCCAGTTCCTCTCTCAGTGGGCTTATATAGCTTATGATGGATGCTGAATTGCAGACAGTGTGAGAATTATTTTGACACATACTTGTATTTTATTTTTATTTTGTCTAAACCCTTATTGGCTTATTGCTTAAAGGACAAGGCTGACAAAAGTCTATATTTTTTTTTATTGGCAACAGATTTAATAGAACGGCAACAATGTTTTACTGTAGGTCGTCTCTTTCTGACCTCTACTGAAGATGTACATTTTAAGATCCTGGTCACAAATATATAGTTTTATTTCTAAAAAATAAATAAATAATTTCCTAAAGAAGCTGGGAACTGTAGTTTTTTTTACAAATGTTACTTAAATAGGAGCAAGTAATGCATTTGATGGAGTCTATTTTCAGGTGCAGATTAATGCATATTTGATGCTCGGCTGAGTATTTACAGGGTGGTGTATGTGGAACTGAGTCAAAATAAACTAAAGTGGTCCTGTTAGTTGTAACCAATCAATCGATACAGTCACCCAGTGCAACGATTGATAGCTTTTGGACAACAGAGAAATAAGCTATATCATGCTTTGGGTACCTATAAAACACTTGTTAGTACAAGCGATGTATTGATGTTTTGGTCTTCTAACAGGATTTATTGACATCAAGAAAAAAATGTAGAAGAGTCTTTTCCTTTAATAATACTCAGTGAAAGAATATTTACACTGAATTGTGCAAATCTGAAAACATGTATTAAGACTGTTTAGTCCAACATCAGCTGATCGCTCTGTCGTTCAAATTTAGTTGTGCTGAGCCGGAAATGAGCCATGGATACACGTGTTGAAACATGAAACATACAGAAGTACAGTGAGTAATTTTACAGGAAGTACAGAGGCGGGTGTTGTTGAAGTGTCTGTGATACAGGCTTGGAGAGATGTGGAGGGAGAGAATAAAGGAAAGTGATTAAGACTGCATTGTTTTGGTATCCATAGACCCTCCCAAAAACATCTGAGTCATAGAAACACACACAATCTAAAGCCATCCATGTGACCTCAATGTTGTGACCACTATTTAACCGTGGTGCTCCCTCAGTAACTATGGAAACCAAGTTTCCATTTCCAGAAGGGGCAGAGAAGGAGATGAGAGAAGAGGTGGGAAGAGAAATCTGTTAAACATGTAGGAAGAAAAAGGGTAGAAAGGAACAGAATATATATATATATTTAAATGTAAAAAGATGATTTTTTAAAGAACTAGCAGCCCAGGCAGCAGTCAATATCAATAATCTCAAATTTCTTTGCCCTAGAAAGCGTCTCCATTTCATTAAACATATTCTTCCCTCTTTCTTCACAGGAGGATATAAAATACACCACAGCAGAACCCCAAAGCACTGACTATTTAAACTCAGCCTCTGAATCATTAATCATATTCCTCCATACTCAATCACACAGACTACCAGGATAGAGGGTCTGGGCGCTGTCTTCCATTAACCAAGCCTGTCACGTCTCTAATCCGTGGAGCCCACTCCAGACCCATATCTGGGGAGATAACACACATGGCCATCCTTGATTTATGAGTGTTCGTCTTTCCTGAGATGATCCTTTAGGCAAGAAAATTGAACACAGACAACCCTAACCATCTAAAGCGCAAGTATTTTGGCTATTGTTGATCCTGAGTAATGTGAATACTGGTCACATTATGACAAATTTTGCCTGCAGTTCACTAATGTTTCGATATTGAAGACAGAGTATGAACAGAACACAAGAAGGAGAGAAAAAAAGGCCAAAAAATGAATAAAAACTGTAAAAAAAAAAAGCCACAAACTCATAGGTATTATGTATCAAATATTTTTTTAAGGTAGGATCAGTGTAAAGTAGAGCCGCAACAGCTGCAAGCAAGGTAAAAATAATGATGTTTTTCAATGCAAAAAGTAGATAAAAGAGATAATAGAGGCCAACAGGGAGCAAGGATGTTTACCACACAAGGTCTGGCTTGAGTCACACCTTCAATCAGTTCCCAAACCTGGCTGTCACAACCTGGCAACCCGACTCTCTGCTGCTACTGAATAAAACATAATACTCAGACTCCCTTTACAAAAAAAAAAGTTATATCAGAAATGGGCGAACTAAATGCTCTGGCACACACACAAAGAGGAACACATTCTTCTGATTCGTCCGGGTGATCACAAACTCGGCATAAAATGTGCTGTTTCACGACTGATCTCTAGCCAACATGGAAATTAATATTCATTTGGGACTTTGTAGTTTAGTTAAATCATATTTTATTAAAGATTGCATCTAAAATGTTAAAGGGGAGAATCTGCTTTTTAAGTTAGCTTGCACTCAGACATCTGACTGCCCATATATTCATTAGTGCTGAATACGTAGCGGGGGAACACTGGCCTTTAGATTCTGTATCAGACGCTGTGTTGAATTCTGTCATTTAATTAGTTTGGAGTTTGCAAGTGAGACTCCTTGTTTAACTTTGACAGGAACCACACTATCTCATTATTAAGGGTTACAATAATAAGGAAATAAACTGAGTATCAGTGAGAGGAATGCGTATGTGAGGAGTAGAGAACAATCCAGAGATAGCATGAGGAGTTACATTGGACTGCACAAATCGTAAAAGTAATGTGTGGAAAATGTTCAGTATCCCAACAGGGTATATCCCTGTTAGCTCACTGGCATAATTAGCTATTAGCATCTAGCGGTCTAGACCAGATCAGAGACCTGAATGGTGCAAAATACTAGATGGTGGAGGATAGTTTTGCCAAGAACTTTGTGAGGAAGAAAAACATGTTTACGGCTATTAAATGAATAGTACAAATGTTTGCCAGGCTTTGTAATGAATGCTGCGGAGATAGTGACAGAATAGAGTTGGCATACTCATAGTTTTGGATGAAAAATGCATCATGTGGTTATGTTTATAAAAACCCACGACTTTTATCCCAAACAATGTCTCCTACTGCTGGAAATTTCAGACCTTTCAGTCTGTTTGATCTTCATCAGGTACATGAATGTATACTGTCAGATATGTGATATACCAGATGAAGGTCTAACAGAGCAAAATATTCCAGTAGTGAGTGAGGCAGTCTGCAGGAGTTTTCTCATTTTATTAAAGTTGTGCTTTCCACCAACGCCTGTCACATGTTCATGTATGCAGAGACTTTTTCAATTTTTTTGAGAGGAAAAAAAACAAAACACAAACCCAGGAAACTGCTGGATTTTCATACCTGCTGACGTTCCAGATATAATATCCTGAATAAGGGGGCTTTGGCGCTCACAATTTAGCAGGAAAAGAGCAGGAATTTCATTTATACTGATGTGTTTTTTTTATGGTAACATTACTAGCTTGTGGTGCCCATTGATGGTTTGAGAAATCCCCTGTAGAGTTAAGTGTGTATGGTAAAAAAAAAAAAAAAGCTCTGGAAATGCGAGGATGAGTGCCACATAATTTTACTGGTTTTACTGGTTGCCTTTATTTCTGTAGCAGACTTTTGTGTGTTCAGCCTTTGAAGCTCTGCACAGAGTTAGCCAGCTATATACAGAGGAAGCTAGGCTAAAAAGGCCAAGATTAGAAAATAGCAAAGCCAATATAATGATACGACAAAGTTGAAAGAAACATACCATCAGCAGCCCGTAGAGAAAATAACACTCCACTGCTACTGATATAATGTAGTGTCTTGAGTTAATTTCTGAATAATGAAAATATCCATATACAGTAAGCTATCATAACGTTGTGGTCACATGTTTTCAGCCCATCTGCTGTGTGTGCATCCTTGATTATTTGTGAATGTGAAATCAGTTTTTTTTAACCTATACAGTATATTTCACATTGCTGAATTTCTGTATGTGTGTGTGAAGGGATTACGTGTGTATCTGTGTGTTTTTACGGCGAGCCAAATGGGTGTAATTTGTCACAACGGCTTGAGCATCTGGCTGATGGAGTGAGAGCATAAGCGGGTTGAACGCAGAGAGCCTGGCCCTGCCTCCACAAAGACATGTGGCGCAGGCGCAGGCACGGGGAGTGAATTAACAAGAGGAATGATTGAAAAGGCCCAAGAAGTGAAGTGAGCATTATGAACATCCATTATTGAGTCAAAGCACTAAGAAGAACATGAGAAAATTGGATGGAAAAGGGGAAGAATGGTGAGGTCGGACAGGTGGTATGACATGCAAAGAGGAGGCCAGGGGTGTAGTGCGGTGTAAGAGAGGGAGATGTGCGGGTGTTTCATCAGTGATGAGACACGGACAAAAGCAAAAAGGTTCGATTAGACACATTAGTGCATGCGTGAAAGAGTATTCATTATAAAATAAGGTGTAGAGACTATAGGAGGCACTTTTTGAAACATTTGTCTTGCTCAGCAACACTCGTCCACTCAGCATGTTGGCTGTTTTTAGCCTGACATGATTTCTCAGAGCACAAAACGAAAACAAACCCACAATAAGAGTCAGGCTATTTTCAGTAGTGAAGGACTGAGGAGGTGAACAACAAGAGTTTTCTGAATCTTTTTTTTCCACAGGGGACAAAAAAGAACAAAACTGGTGTGATTAGATTTCAGTGGTAACACTGAATTAGAGGTCTTTCTCCTCATCCTTCAACTATATGCTTTGAAGGGCGACACACAGTCAACACTGTTATCACTCACACCAACCTGTTGCCCTCACTATCTATATCACACAGCTGATCATCTCAGAATAGCACATGGTAATATCAAGGAGACAAACAACGCTGTGATAAAATTACTGTGAGATTATGCCCCCATTTATTTGACTAATGGTGTCAACCTGTTTTCCATTAACTAAGCTCAGGATGCATGGAGGGAGGGGCAATTTATGCAGGAAACCTGCTGAATTAGGGCTCTTTTGAATGCATAGGGAGCCGGTGACATTCATTCAAGTCCTCCATTGATGCCATCAGGGACATCAATAAATCATGTTGCAAAGCAGGTTCCTGCGCACTGATCCAATGCAGGCTTTGTCCCACCAATCATTCACGATTAGACTCAATGTCAGCGGACAGGGGTGGCTGTCACTGAATCTAAAGTTACACTGGTGAGTTGGAAAACAACATAACATTTACTCCTGCTGATGAAATTCTTCACTGAATGCCAGCTTTTCCATGGATCCACTCCTAAGTTAAGACTTAATTCCTATGCAATGCATCATGAATCTTCCAGCCCAATCAATCATACTGGAGCACTTAGTGTGTGGTATGCAAGCTATCAGTGTGTATGAACTAGCTTGGCTGTGAGATCAATCCTGAGGGGGGCTGCTTGCTGTGGAGGGTGGGATATTTATCTTTTTTTTCCAGGGGTCACCTCACGCTACGTGCAATGGAGAACGATGTGGCTCGAATGTATGGCAACAATCTGCCTATTAAGCAAATGCTGGAGCCAGGCTGGTTGTGCCGCATCATCAGTGGGCAGCTGGCAGTGGCACTATTTGAGTTGGAGGCTCTACAGGAAGCCAAAAATAGGCGCTGCAAAATCATCCATCAATAAGGCTTCTTGTGATGTTTGGTCAGGCTGTACTTCTGAACTGTTACTGCCCTGTCATCTCCCTGCTCAGGCAGCATGACGGGGAAGAAGCAAGTAAGTAAAAGGAACAAAACGCATGCATCCATTGAGAATCTGGCAAATGTCATACTCATAAAGGAAACTGCAGCCTGTATTAAGATTTAATATTTGATTGTAGTTGTTTTAGAGGGTTATGTATGTGTAGAGGGTTATGTTAGTCATAAGATCAAATAATTCAGTAACAATATAGACTGTCTATATTGTAGAAGCATTAAAGGACCAGTGTGTAAGGTTTAGTTGCATCTACCAGTGAGGTTACAACCAACTGAATACCCCTCCGCTCCCCCTCCCCTTCAAAGCGTGTAGGAGAACCTACGGTGGCTGCGAAACTCATGAAAAACGTAAAAGTCACTCTCTAGAGCCAGTGTTTGGTTTGTCCATTCTGGGCTACTGTAGAAACATGGCGGTGGAACATGGTGGGCTCTGTGGAAGAGGACCTGCTCCCTATGTAGATATAAAGGGCTCATTCTGAGGTAACGAAGACACAATGATTCTTGTTTTCAGGTGATTATACACTAATTAAAACATACTTATGAATATTATATTCTATTTCTGTCAAATCCGTTCAGATAAATGCCACTAAATTCTACACACTGCACCTTTAAATAAAATGAAAAAACAGAATCTTTCATGTTTTTAAACTGGATTTACTGTAAATTGTTTCAAAAGATAACATCAGAACAAAAATAATAACACACCACATTGACTATCTGTGTCAGTTTTTTTTAACTTCTGGAATAAGTTTTATCTGATGGCAAAAGTGTGCAATTACAACTAAAATTGTATTTAATTGGTCAAAACCATAGTTGACAATTAACTTGATAGCTTTGTTGCTTCTTTTAAATTCATACAGAGAAACAAATCATTGTTTGTTTCAAAAAGTTAAACCACATTCACTTCACCGGGGAAACCAATATTTACTACTGCGGTGTGTTGTGGCAGCCCTGTGCTGATGTACATCAAAATAATTGAGACTATTTTCTGGTATCTCAGTAATGCTATTCGGTATCACTATATTTAGATGGAATTACTGTATGTCCACTTCATTATCTGAGAGTAAACATGCATAACTGCTACTTTGGAAGCTCCAGGGTATTGAACCATAACCTCCTCACCACCCAGCCAGTCCTCCATGGATCACATTTAAGCTAGTTTATGCTAATCACAACCACTCCAGAGTAGCGGAAAAACCTCCATGGGATACCCCTTAAATCCCCCAGGGCAAATGGAGAAGACTTTATCTACAGCGTCCATCAGAATACCAATGAGTCGATATTACATCAGACGGGCACACACACCACGGCACTGCTCCCTAATACAAAACAAATCCATATCTCACTTTTGAGGATAAAGGTTGACAGACCCAAATCAAAGTAATCATAAAAAAAATGGGGAGTTTTGTTGAAGGTAGTCCGAGCCTTTAATTTTAAGCTTTGACGTGCTGTCAGAGCATGACAGAGAAACAGATCAGATCCATCAGCTTCAGGCGGACAAAACCCTTTATCAGCAGGCCAACTGGAGAGCTGTCTGACTAACTGCTGGTAAGATTGGATTATCACGCCTGGACAGAGCGCTATCAGCCCCGACTGACTTCAGTGGACCAGAGTACAGTCTAGACCTGCTCTATGTGAAAAGTGCCCTGAGATAACTTCTGTTGTGATTCGGCGCTAAATAAATAAAATTGACTTGACTTGACAGCACTGCTACAACCACTACCAACAGTATTTCTACAATACTGTTAGTAGCACTACCTGTACCATTGGTGTAACTAATAGTATCACTGCATCTACGATTGCTACTATGACTCATATCAATACTGCTGGTATTACTACTACCCCTTAAATTACTGCAACTACTGCAAGTCCAATTGCTGACACTACTGCTTCCACTATGACTTCTTATACCATAAGTACTAATATTACCAACACTATCACTACAATACTGCTGCTACTACTACAAGTACTAGTACTGTACTACTATAACTACTACCAGTGACATTACTTCCACTACTACTAAATATTTATTATTAACTATTAATGCTACTACTAAGACCACTACTCCTCCTATTAGTTGCTATTACTACTACTTCTACTAATACTGTACTAGTACTGCTACACCACTGTGCCCACAAGCACCAGTGTCTGTTGCTAATACCACTACTAGTGCTACTACTAATACAATGACTACAAGTAATGTTAAGACCACCACTGTGACTACTACACCTATCACTAATGCTACTACTATTTCCACCACTACTATTACTGCCACAACTCGTTTTACTGCTACTAAATTATCCAAGTACACCTCCTTCTGGTCTTTAGCATAGTAAACCCTGGAATGTAAATTGAATAATTGAATTAATTTTTTAATGTTCAGACGTACTCATGTTTGCTTTTGTGTCTGCAAGGCATTATTCCCTGTATTTTTTCCATGCAAACCCAAAAATGCTCCTGTCGTTTGATAAATCATGAGCCAAAACCTGCAACAATCAAGATAGTAATTTTAGATATTCAATGCTTATTCATTGCCCGAAAAGGGAAACAAAAAACTTAAATTGACCATTAACTGGTCGTTTGGTGAGATTTTCCACTCTCCTCCCATTCTTTTACTGGCTAGCATGATGCTAACTGGTCCCATGTCCTCTGCCTGTTAACAGATGGTCAGCTTTGCATGGTTTGAGTATGTATGACTTATCTATTACTTTATTAACAATGTGATATGATCGTCTATGGTTGTGTTAGGTGAAGATTAACATTATTATTTTCATATTTTATTTATGTCTTATTGCTTATTATTGCTCTACATGTCTGTATGTGCATCAAAAGATAATCAGAATTGCTTGGTTGTGTTTCATTACCTTGTCTTGCTTGCAGGGCCACATGTACCAAATATATTTTGGATACTGTTATTGTGATATTGTACTAATGTTTTGCAGTTTCATATTGCTCTGCATGGCTTGTGCGCTGTCTTGAGAATGCATATTTTGTTGCTATTGTCTTTATTGCATCTTGTTGTCTTCTGTCTGTAACTTTTAACCATCACTTCATTGGTTTCAGAACATTTCGCCAAAGGACTGCAGTTGAAAATTAGCCAGCTGGCACATTTATAATCCTTAGTCCATTGTAATAATCCATAGACCATATAAATAAGTAAATAAATAAAAGAAGCATGAAGTAGTGCCACAACACCCACATCGGCACCTGTATTGTATCTTCTGGTGATACCTAAAGGAGAATGTGACATGGATACATGGTCACATAAGTTGTCACCATTTTGAATTTGAGGGGAAGGGCCCTTTACCTTTATCATGTCTGGAGTCCATGAAAACCCATAAGCTAAGGAGGCGCTGCTTTTATTTCCACAGCTGCTAATTATCTTCTTCTTCCTCCTGTCACTATCACGTAACTGTTACTGAAACTACAAAAAAGGTGTGTTAAAAAAAAGGTGTTATTCTCTCTAGATTTTCGCTATTATTATTATTTTGAACATGATACAGCTATATAACAGTTAGGTTGTGAAGAAAACAACATATATTTATGTATAATGTATGTTAATCTCAGAGTCAAGCTATGAAAACTGGATGAGTCAGGTCTCATCATCTATTTCACCTCAAAAATGTTTTTCCTTCCTCTGTGGTGATGTTGCAGAACCACAATCATCTTTCATGAATGCAGCCTCTCAATAAAGAATAACAACTGTCTTCATTGTAATTCTTATTTTACTGGCTGTGGAAACGCAGACTCAGATCATTTTGAAATTCACCCTCATGGAAAATATGTGAGTCTTGGGTGTATAAATAGAGCGCCATCTTTACAGTAGCACAAACAGACAAATTCCTTTGGTTTGCTCCTGGGTGTGTTCGCTGCCATTCTGGGTAGAGTGTCTGCCCCATGGGGGAAACAGACAGATAGGGCACATCCTGTGGACCCCTGTGACCGTCCTGGAGGAGGCCTGGATGGGCGGAGTAGTGGAGAGGCGGAGCGGGGAGGGCTTTACAGATGTGAGCCCAGAGATAAGAGGGAAAGCTTTCGCAACAGGATAATGGCTTCCTGTTTGAATGCTCCACAAATTGTTTGTCAGGTTACAGCAGCTTTGAACAGAGACGTGTTTATCTGAGAATCAGGCTGAGGGAGAATGCGAAAACAAGAACAACAAAGAGTCCTTGTGCTGTTTACTGGGATAATGATTTAGCTACAGCGACGGTGACAGCAGTAACAGATCAGACAGGAAGGAGAAACATTAAACAGGAAGTTTTCTGGATTCTGGGGAGAGCACTGAATTGCAGGCCTGCAGTTATACAACTCCATTAAAGTCACAGACACTTTTGCTCTTTTACAGAGAATTTCATTGGCATTGGCGGCCCTAAAATGACCACAAGGTGTTGAAACTACATACTATAATCATACGAGACATGACGAAGTCCGATTGGAAAGAGTTCTCACGCCTTGTGCTCTCATTTACACTTCAGACAAACAGGTCTTTCAAGTGATTTTTTTTTAAGAAGCTCACTTCAAAATGCAATTTGCACCTTTGGAGAGGAGACAGTTGGAAGCAATTGCCTTCCTTGTCAGGCCTTGCTTTGAAGACTGAGCTGCCAGACAAAACTTAATTTGCTAGAATCAAACGTTGAGTCCTCTCTATTATTTCATGTGTACTATGTCATCACACCGTTTTCTGCCTAAAATGCAGAGAACAGATTAAAAAAAAAAAAAAACAGCACTGAGGGTGACCAGAGGAAAAGAGAGAAACTTCCTGCTCTGTCAGCTATCATGATGAAGGATCATCTGACTTAGTTCTTTTCTATCTGCAGCATCTCTTCTCTTGCCTGCAGCTTGAGGATGTTGAGGCACATCTGTGTCCTGCAGATGGCTGGTCCAGAGAGAGAAATCAGAAATGTCTCTGGACTGCACAGACAAAAAAAAAATCTCAGGTGGGACTCTCAGCTCTGCATACTGTAAAAAGGCAACCCTGATGGAAGCGTTATATGCCCGTAATCTGCCTCAGGCCTCGGCTGGATGTCCAGTACGCATGAAAGAAAGAGTCAGCGCTATGCTTTCAAAGACTGGATTTACAAAACCAAAAAAAGAGGCTCTAAAATATGGTTTTAACATTAACTCTGTTCACAACTAGTCTGCAGCTTCGACTAAGACTCCCCTCTTTATATTAAACCACTGCAATGTGACCTTGCTCCCCCTCTGTTACAGCTTAAAGCACTTCGCTCACAGCAGTCCAGTCCAAGTTTATCACTTCTGAGGGATTGAGGCAGATTTGTCAGAGACAGCCTTTGGATCCACTGCCCTGAGGTGGAGCTTGGGGTGCATACCAGATATCATCAGCCTGTTTAGCTAACCGTCAAGGAGCCTGGCGGGTCCCAGTCTGACCTCTGTGTTCCATATTCATGTGACATTCGGCGGTGGTAGCCTGCCAGAGCTTTGTACATCCACTCCCAGAGCCTTGATCCCACCCTCTGAATTTAAAGCAGCCCACACTCGAAGATTGAAACAAGAACTAAAAGAATACAGTATCTGATGTCTACAAACTAAAGGTTCCCTAAAGGCATTTCACACTGTGACCAGCAATAAAGGAATAGTTTTTCATTCACACACAGATAATACAGCAAGACTGATTTATTCACTTTCTTGCCAGGCGTTAGAAGTTGAGAAGATTCACCACTCCAATGTCTGCACACTGAAATTGAAGCTACAGCCAGGAAGCAGTTAGATTAGCCTATCGTCAGGACTAAAAATATCTAACCTGTGAAGAGGTAACAAAATCAACCTGCCAACACATCTTTAACTCACTTACTAACATGTTTTATAGATATCATTTGTTTAATCCTCCAACAAGTTGAAATGTACATAGCCAAGACATCAAATCCTTTCAAGCTAATCTCCTGAAGCTGGAAGCTGAAGCTATCCAGGGAAATATCTCCCTACCTGATTAATTATGACTAATCACAGATTTCCCTCTGCTGTCTGCCATCTCTCAAAACAATAAAAAATCTTCTCAGACTGATTCAGACATCAGAATGATGATGATAACTTCTGCTGTGCTCATGTCATATGGGAGTTATTGTAATTACCAGTTTCCAACTGGAAAATATTGCCAACATCAATATTATAAATTATAACAACAGATTTTTATGAAAGCTCAAATATATTTGATTTGGTGCTTAATGAAACAAAAGTGGCTGAAAAACATGATGGATGATGGAAGATGGATGCTTCTTGTCAGCCAAAGACCGTTGTCCAAGGTAAATAAACCAAAAATTTAATGGATATAGTGCTATAATGTCTATGCACACTGTCCATACTATATGATATGAACGTGGCATAAAAACTCAAGGTGCTAATATAACAGAGACAAACAATATCCTGATAAAATTACAGCAAAATTATGCCCCCATTTATTTGACTAATGGTCTCAACCCATTTTCCATTAACTAAGCTCAGGATGTATGGAAGCTGGGGCAATTTATGCAGGAAACCTGCTGAATTAAGGCTCTGAACTGACTATACTGGATCACTATTGTCACTGACCGAGTCAGTAGATCCGTAGATGAGAGCACTGTTGTCAGTTCGGATGTGACATACAGTATGTTACAGTCTGGTTAAAAGCTACAAGATCAATCATGATGTGATAACTCTGTTGCAAATAGGTGGCTACTGAGCTATTAAGATGAGATTATACTAGGTCCTATTATGTTCACATTGTTCATAAATGACCTGGGCTCATTTCTTAGTAACAGCTTTATTCATTATTATGCTGATGACACAGTAATTTACTCATCGGTGCCTTCTATTGACAAAGCTTTGTCTAATTTTTTGGCTATTCAAAGGGCCCTGATTAAATTTAAGCTTTCACTAAATCCAGATAAGACAAATGACATGCTTTTCACCAGATCTCAAATGAAGCATCACTATTAGTACAATACCAGGGGCTCAAATTAAAAAGTCCCATGTTATAAGTACCTGGGTGTCTGGTTAGATGAAAAATTATCTTTTAAAACTCACGGTGAGGAACTGACTAAAAAGCTCAAGTTTAAATTAGGCCTCCCTTTTAGCAGTAGGTTGCAGATTGACTTGACTATGCAGATGTAATTTAAATGCATCCCTCCAACCTCCTGATGCTGTGTATCACAGTTCTCTTAGATTTATTATAGGTGACAGTTTTAGAGCCATCATTGTATCCTTTATGAGAAAGGGGTGTGGACATTACTTACCACTCAAAGGGAACAACACTGTCTTGTTTTTATTTATAAAGCCATCCTAAATAAACTACCATTTTATTTATTATCACTTTTAAGACTTAGAAATATGGGATACCTTGCATAACCTTGGATATCCATTATATAAATACAGAACTGGGAAAAACTGCATTCACCTATTTTGCTCCTCATAGGTGGAATAAGCTTCAGGACGCCCTTAATTAGACAAATCATTATCCCTACAACATTTTAAGATTCTGTTGGGTGATGTTTTATATAATGAATGCTCCTGTTTTTCTTAATGTATTTTTGTATTTTAAGTCATTTATCTTGTGTTTGGGTTGTATTTAGGTTTGGTTTAAGTGTTGTTTTTATACTTTTCGTTACATGACTTGTTCGGTTTTGTATTAGCCGGGCACCATTGTAAATGTGAGCGATGATTAAATAAATAAAGGTTCAAAATAAAGTTTAAAGAATATTTGTTTAGAAAAAAGTGAACGAAATAGTCACTGACTACGAATCTTTGAGCTGAACTGAACAAAATGATTGAAATCAGCAAAGTGATTCATGATTTCGACCTCTAACAAACACTCAGCTACCTTCACCCAGGGTTGGATTAAGACCTCCAAGAGTCACTGCATATTTAAAATATTCCCAACCTGTCAAATTTGAATGTTTTCCATGTAATATGTGTTTTGTGACCTTCCTTGATGAACATTACCGTCTATCCAAAGTTTAATCCAAAGGTTTTTCTCTTTACAACCTGTAAAATGTTTGTATGTAATGCTGACATACAGAAAAAAAGTTATAACTATATTACATTACTATAAAGATATTATAATATTATAGGACCAAAATTAATCAATAAACCTATACCAATTAGAATGGTTTATGAGTTTGGCAAAATGACAACTTTTCATGAGAAAAACAGCCTTATTTTAAGCTTGATGACAATGCACTTTTTTTTTGTTTTATCATAACATGCAGAGGCATTATTATAATCTTTCAGTTTACCGGAAACTCTACCAAAATATGGAGATACATGGTTTTCACTGGAAATATGCAAGAGCCCTATGACATGCTGGGACCCCGTGTGCACACCCAGGACACCCTGATGATGCCCTCGTCCCCCCGCTCCCCCCTTGGGTCCACTCACTCAGCAGCTGGCAGCGCAGGACCTGCAGGCTTGTCTTCATGGTATCATGTGATCCGGCTCCTCCTCCACAGTGCTCATGATTCTCTAGTAAAGAGAGACAGACAGCAAAAAAAAAAAATTAGCCAGAGAGGTAAGATGAAACTCAACGCGCTGGTATCAAAATCACATTCATGTCATGGTCAAGTATCATTGTGATATACTGTGATTATGTTTGGGAATGTTTAAGCAGTGGACAAACAGAAAAGGAAGAAGGGATTGTAAACCAGATTGTGCGGCTTAACCTTGACAGTTTAATCCTTGTAATGGCTGCCAGAAAACAGTAACACCTCTCACAGTGGATAATATGAATAACACCTAATTAACATTTCACCACAAAATACCAAGTAGGGCTTCAGTGGTGGTCAGCCTCAGTTGCAACGCTTCAAATCAGCATTGGCATCCTGCGGGCTGTGCTGGTCAGTAAAACCAATTATGGAGCATTAAACATTGACCAGTAAGCCTTGTTCTGAGACAGCCACTGTGTGTGTGTCAGTGAGACAAGTATCCAAGGGTGCTCTTTGGGAGAATGACTCACTGATGGCCTTCTACTAAATGAAAGGCCACACACAAACACACTTCTCCTTTCACCCCTGGAGGAGTGTGTGTATGCAGGTGTGCATGTTTGCATCCCTTGTGGAAATGCCCTTGGGCAACACATGTGCCCACAACACTCACCCGCACCAAAATAAACAGACACATACCTCTAAAGAAGCCATTACACACACACACACACACACAAACACACACCTAAGCACCCTTCTGTCTACCTGCATGAATAATACTGTATGCTGTGAGTGTGCATGTGAAATTGGATTTGCACCCCCCAGGACGAGGCGTCTGGTTGCAGGCAACCTGTGTTTCCGCGGGAGACGTGTGAGATGAGAAGGACGCACAACAAAAGCAAAGGGTACTGATCCTTTCATAAGGCTTCATTTCTCATAAATACATCCCCGCTCTGGAGACTGAGAGGAGGCAACTCATACTCCATGTGAGTCATCCTGTTTATTTTGCTGCCATTGTGGCAACCTTTTAATGCTTCTAAGCTGTAAATCTGAAGTATGCAAACACTGAATATTTAGTGACTTTTGAAAACTTTGTTGAGTAAACAAAGCTGGAAGTAACAGCCGAACACGCACAAGCAGAACGTTGAGCAACCTGACTGATATTAAATGTGATGAAATGTGTATATTTGTATACAACAGTTGCAAAGTTAACCTCCATGTAACTAGGGGTTTGTGTTGCCTGGATGTTGTCTTGCAGGTTTTGCTAGCCTGGATAACAAAATGGGTCGCTAATAGCAAAATGAACGTGATAAACTGTAACATTACTCAAAAATTAAGATTTTAAGATTTGAGTTTTTTGAAGGGACATTAACAGTAGGCCTATCTATCTATCTATCTATCAACAAATTGGAAAAACACTTTGCAATTTCTCCTCCTTGCTTCACTCTCATAGAAATAAAAGCAAGCAACAAAATATGCTATCAAGGCACACTTTTAGAGGAAATATGCACACAATTCTGTTCTTGTTCCAAGTGTTTAGAAAACAGAGACGCTTGCTGCTTTGCCGCCTTTAACGCACATCTTTGACTGTAATGGAGTGTGCTCAGTCTTAGTAATATAGTGTGAGTAATTGCAAAAGAGATGAGGCTGCAAGAATACAGTAGCAGCAGCAGCAGAAAATTAGTTTTTCCCCAGCTTCGGATCTTTTTGAAGAAATGACACTAGCTGCAACCATCCCAATCCCATCCCCTCATCCACTGATGGCAACACCAACACCGTACCATTATAGTTCTACTCACTTCGTGTGCTTTAATTTTCTTAAGCATCATGTTCCTAGCCTAATGAGCTCAATGGCAGGGTGTGAAGAGAGCAGCCGAGCCTCTTCACGGTGATTACACTTCATCAACGCTGCCAAGCCAGAGTAGGCTCATAGACACGCTCTTTAATTCACAGGGCACAAGGGGTGAGGCAATGGGAAGATAAATGGGGAAGGAGAGGGTAAAGATAGTGACATTGTGTGTTTCATTTATACTTGTTATCACAGAGCAGTGCAAGTGTTTTTTTTTTTGTTGAGGAAGGAAGACAAGCTACATGGACAAAAGACAGCCTGCTCCGGCCTCCTGCTGGGGAACTGAATCATAGTTCAGCTCTGTGCATACGTGCAGGTAAAAGATAATACAGGATGACAGTCAGGGTAGGTCCGACCAAAAACAACAGACAGAATGAGAGGTTCAGTGGCAGCTGTTGACACTCGCTCACCAGTACGGAGACCTGAGTGCAACTTCCAGCAGAAGCACCTTGCACTTCTTCGCCCACCAACATATGCCCTTGCTTTTTTTTTTTTTGCTTTTTTTTTTAACAGTAACAAAAAGCTGTTTTCCGTCAGACCTGGAAAAGAGGAGCTTCATTCACAGCGTGAGCTCATGCTGTTAGAAAATTTCTTGCTGGCAGGTGAAAAGAAGGCAACTACTTGTGTATTGGAGGGAGCACATAGCTATCTGTATTTTTCCCAGGTCAACGTTTAAGGCAGCAGTGACAAGAACTGCAGTGCATAGTGAACTAGGCGCTCCAAATTGTGAAGGAAATGTTTTGTATATTTGCCTTGCACATTGACAAAAACAATAAAACTAAAAAAAAACCCCCACCAGACACCAGACAATGACGCTGCTTTCACCAAAAAGATTCAGAGGTAAACATTCACATACCGTTTTCTGTCCAGTGTCAGCTCAGCACTTTGCACATGGCATCCTAGCTTTTTATTGGAGAGGGAAAAAAAAAAGTTGCATGGCAACTGACATGCACACAGACGGCAGCCATCACCATGGCAACCCTAATAGTACATTATATTCAAATTCATTCACAAGGACATTTTGGGGCTGAAACAAAATTGAGTAAAAAAAAAAAAAAAAAAAGAGGACAGTTTGAATTACAGTAAAAAATTCTCACTCACAATCGGCAGAGTGAGAATTCCAGTAACAATCTGCTTGTTTCTTGGACTCGGTACAGGCTTTGTGTTTGTGGTCCTGCTGCCTGGTCCCCGAAGGTCCCAGACTGCAGCTCTGAATATTGTGTCTGGAGGGGGTACAGCCTAGAGGCCAAAGCCAAGGTCACCTGAGACAGCACAATGAAATAAGCCTGTCACTCCATCTCTCCGTGACCACTAGCCGCAGGGATAACAATGCTTTTAATTTTGGACTTCCCTCTATTCTGCGGTTATGTATAGGGGCCGAGGCAGCAGGCTGGCTGCTTGCCCACAGTGGCTGCAAACTGAAAGCTTTTCCATAACGAGAGACGAGGAGGAGGAGGGAAAGGAAGTGTGGGAGTCGACGACGACTGTGTGAACTACAGTGATGTTCTCTCACAGTCAACTGATAACTGGACATCCAATCACAACTGTTCCAACTGATGCTTCTATCCCTCCAGTTTTGATGCCACGCTCCCACGCTTTCGTTTCTCTCTATGTTATGAACCGGAGGGAGCTTTCTGTCAGCTTCTGTATGAGGAAGGTGGTACAGAATAAAGAGAGGTGTGAAAGTGTGAAACCTGCGGCTTTGAAGTAATTGGACAGATACAGGCAGCAGGAATAACAAGTGAGAAAAACGGGTCTGTCAACTGAAGCTGCAACTATTTTTCTGAAAGTCATCCAGTAAAATTTCTTTTTTTCGTCATTCAGAATTTACAGCAGATTTACAATACGATTACAGGATCTATGGCTGTGCATATAATAAGCTGGTTACATCATTTCTGAATCCATCAAAGCAGTGGGATCAGGCTTGATATGATCTCCGGGTGTTTAACTCCATTTCAAGTTGTGCGAAACATACATTCCCTCAGCCCAGCCCTTTCACTGTGACCCGGGGGACATGCCCACACAGAGGGCGTCCATTTTTCCTTTGATGTTGTTTTACCCTTTGATGGAAATCAGTAAACAGCCCCCTGATAGCGCTGTAGCTTGACTCTTGCTCCGGCCACGTGTTTCCTGCACTCGTGTTGACGAGGCCCCAGTCCTGCTGAGATTGTGGCCGTGACTCAGGAGTACGGCTTTACCTCTGGGGGTGTTTGACGCCATCTTGGTGACCTTGCAAAACGACCAACTTAGCTTGGCAACAGACCGTGGCTTATTGTGAAACTGGGAAGCTGATTACTGATTACGACTATGAACAATCCTGTTATGAAACCATATTTCGACAGTGGGAGAGTTAAAAACCAATGCCAGTGACTCAAGCACAAGAGAGACTGTGGCTGACCTGTGGGGCTTTGATAACTCAATTATCCAGCCAGGATACACACACCAACTGAATGATTACAAGTATTGATTCGATGCAACAACAGGCCTAAATTGAATGCAAGGAGCGAGAGCTAGAAGCAGGTTTCCAGGTAGCTTTTTAATCCTCACATCCCTGAAGGCGGCCATATTGCTGAGTCACTGCGCTGCACTGTATGTGTGAGCGCTGTCAGTCGTGGCCCTGGATGGTGAACCTGTCAGGATGAGTTGCTGGTGCTGCATCATGAAGGCTGGCGGAGGCTGCGCGGGTTATCAATCAGCGGCATCGCTCCCCTCCAGGCCCTCCCCACAGTACAGCAACACACAAGCCATTAAAAGAACATTAAGCTCCCAGCATGTTGTTCACTCTGACCGTAGCCGCGGACGAGACACATCACCCTGTTCAAGCCGGTCACTAGGATACCTTACTTGGTTATGTAACAAAAAATAGAAGAAGAACACACTTTTCATCTGTGTATGAACCCGACAAACATGAGATTAGCTTTGACATCTTGTTTCTTTAAACATACATTGAAGAGTTAGAAGTAATGGTGTGGATATTGAACCTTTTCTATTGATGGTATAATTATACCTATAACAGTCCGGTGGAAAAAGTGAGTTCTGACAACACCTCAGGGTCCTTGAAAAGCTCTATATGTCCTTAGAAGAAATAAGCTTATAGTTTTAAGCTTTTTCATCTATTATTGTTGTGTCATTTCCTAACATTTTGTTCCATATTTTGCCAAAAAGATCTGTATTTAGATCATATTGTGCATGTGGGCAGACAGCACAGAAGTAGATTATGGTGCAGTATTGGTTTGAGAAGCTTCTATGAGTAATCTTATTTTATTTTTTAACAGTAAATCTGGGTCATCCTTGGACTCCTTTGTAATCTTTTGTAAAAGCTGAGAATACAAGCCTCCATGAAAGAGCAAAAGAAAAACTTTTCATAGCCACCTTTGGGTTCGATACTCAAAACAGGGCTAAAGTAGCCTTGTACCAGACCTCTGAACCACTACCAACATCTGTAAGTCTTTCAGCAATTCGAATAAATCAGGTGTCATGCTCACTCACGGGTCTTTCCTCACTTTGAAAGACAGCTGTGCTGAAGCCAGAGAAAATAGCAACAGAAAAATTGCCAGAAAAGTGTAAACAAACATGGATGAGATTGACACAGCTGTCTAGGTTGTCAAGTAAAATTTACAGAACAACTCTCACAATCTGCATTTCTTCAATTGCTATGAAAACTGTTAAATTAATTGCTTCTGTGTTGTCTGAAAATTATGTCGGCAGGACAGATACGTCTGACTGGTAAAGGTAAAAACAACCACTCCCAAACAGAGGACAAGACCTAAACTTCAACAAAAAAATGCAGCAAGCTTTAGGGCCACATGTCTGCAATACCAGCATCATGCTTACACTGATAAATTTGATGTGCTCAGTGAGCAAGCTGTCAGCTCATATCCATGTTACCACCCTTTTGGCTATACTCCCTGGGCTAACATACTCTATATGTCAGAACCGAGCATTAAGGACAGTGTAGCATTCAAGATGATACGCCTGTCGATAGTCATTAATGTAGGGCGATGGCGCACAGCACAGGAGCAGGAACCTACTGTTCCTCATATTGTGTTAGTCACTCCGGGATCACAGATGTCAGTGGGATTGTTTTTTTGGCTTCTATAGCCAACTTTGATGCCTTCTCTTATCGTCACACATGCCAGAATGTCAGCTTCGCACTCACGTCAGATCAACAATGAAGATGAAACCTACGATTGCTCTTGCAGGATGAATGAATCTCTAACTCGTTCAGTGGAGAACTCCCACTCAGAAAGAGTAGAGCACCTGTGTTCAGGGGCAACTGAGGGGGAGTGGAACAGCATCACTGGTCTCTTCATTACTCAACACACACACACACACACACACACACACACACGCACATCCAGGAACACTGACTAAAAGCAATTCATCAGAGGAAACGTGGCCAAAGCCCTATATGTGGGTGTGTGAATACATGTGAGACAGACAAAGAGATAAATGGTAGCTAACTAGAATTCCTGCCGATTTGTACAGCTGCCACAGACTCCATTTACAAGCAGAAGGTTTCATAGTATGAGCTTCCTGTGCACTTTCTAGTTGTTTTAAATATTTTGGAGTCAGAATCTGAGGTTTTTGCAGTCAAGTCTCAAGTCAAGTCAAGTCTGTAGGGTATAGTAGATCATATTAAGTCTTCATTTTTGTGACTTATGTCCAACCCGAGTCCAAGCATCAAGTGTTTAGTTTTTATTGAGTCAACTCTAAAGTAGATCAAGCCTCACAGCAGTCAAACCAAGTCTTAAGTCCTCATTTTTGTGACTTCAGTCCCGAGTCAAATCCAAGTCAGGGTTCAAGTCTTTTCTTTTGTGACTTAAGTCCAACCTGAGACCAAATGTCAAGTCTCAAGTCAAGTCTTTAAGGGGCCATGTCAAGTCTGAAATCCTGATTTTGTAGACTTAAGTCCAACCCAAGTCTCAAGTCTTGGTCTCAAGTCAAGTTTTTGTTGAGTCAAGTATGAAATAGTCAAGTCAGTTCTTAACCCAGGTCTTCAGGTAGTCTGACAGGAGTCAAAGAAAAGCCTTGAGTACTAATTTTGCTGATTTAAGTCTCACTTAAGTCCAAGTCTTAAGTCTCAAGTCAAGTCTTCAAGGAGTCAAATAATTAAGTCTCACAGCACTCAAGTCCAAGTCAAGCCTCATGTAGTTTTGTTGACTTAAGAGCAACCAGAGTACAAGTCGCATATTTCAAGAAAGTAAAGTCCAAGTTAAGTCTTAAAACACAAGTCTAAAGTCAAGCCTTTATGGAGTCATGTGTTTAGTACGTCAAGTCTCACAGCAGTCAAGTCCAAGTCGAGTCTCAAGTCTGCACATTGTGACTCAAGTCAGACTGCTGTCAAAATCTCAGGTATCAGGTCGAGTTTCAGGTATCGAGTCAAGTTCATGTCGAGTCTGGTCTGAAGTAAGTCAAGTCCCAGTGAAGTCTCAATTGACTGGGAATCGACTTTGGTGACTTAAATCTTATTCGAATCCAACTCCAAAGTCTCAAGTCAAGTCTTTAGGGAGTTAAGTTGAACCGAGCGCTGTCACTTTCTATGCTTTTTACACTGCGAGGGAAGGTGTCAGACTCCACTGTATCACACTGGGCAGTCATTAAAACCAAGAGAAGACCAGACTGTCTGACAGATTCAGCGAGGGATTGAATCAGTGCAGGGGGCTTTCGGCTACACTGTGTAACACACACCTCAGGTCTGGTTAGGAACAAAGAGCGAGACAGGTAACAGAGCCCCGGGGAAGAACCTGTGACAGACTTGTTATATAACTGGAAAGAGAACACCACAGACTAAATAGCAAGCATTTGGACTGATTGAAAGACAGTCAGTGGATGGATTTGATAAGTCAGACCTGACAGGCCAACAGTACATAGGGAAAACTTTATTAGTGATGTTTCTGTGCCCAAATGACATGACATAAGATATTACATTATGATATTTGCAGACAATGGAGAATTGTTACTAGAATCAAAGAATAAGGGCTTATCGGTTTGCACTAAAGTCCAACAATCACCAGCAGTGAAATCCATTATAGAAGAGACACACTTATCAACAAAAGCCTAATTTAATGCATTTTAAGAAAAAGAGTGGGTGATTCGGGGAACAAACGAAATCAACTAAAACAGAATTAGAGACGAGAGCAAAATAGGTCAATTACAGCACTTTATCACAAAATACTTCAATGTATTAAACAGCAGAGATAGATAAACTGGTTGATGATGTCAAACATATCCGCTTTGATGGATTTCTCCTGTAAGACCTCCCCAGTGGGTGATATTTGGCTTTTCTGTTATTGACGCTGCACAGACACACACACACACACACACGCAGACACACACACTTGGAAAGCTCCAGACCTGTGATACCTGCAAATGCTCTGCACAAGCTTATTCCCTCTCTCTCCGGAGAGAGTTATTGAGCCAGGCAGTAAAGGGACAGACATTGGGATGCAGCTCACCCCCGCCAATGTCTGAGTCGTAAATATCCTCCCCTCTATCTCTGTCTCCCTCTATCCCTCACTTTCTTCTTTCTGTCCTTACGTGACCCCCTGACTGAGTAAGCGGCTGACTGCTACTGCTAGCGGCTTGCTGATGATGAAGAGTAACGTGAAACTACAGCGTGTCACGTCCTGGCTACGCTTGTCACAACCGGTAAGACAATCAAAAAATAACAACGCTGCAAAATAGGTGGAAAGGGCTTAAGGATGACAGTTAAATTCACCACACTTCCCGAATGCACAATGACACTCGCCAGGGTTATTTGGTTTTAGGTGAATCAGTCTGAACACAATCCTGACACTCACTGAAACATGTTTTAATGCCTCCCAACTCTGCAATGGTTGTGTTACAGCAAAATTAGAGTATATGCCCATTGGAAATGATAGTGTATTGTTTTCAATCCTAACACACCTCCTTGGTTATTAATATTGGGTCACACAAGGAATTATTTGACTGATGAAGCTCATATAAATGGAAAATTACATAAAAATTAAACATTTTTTATAAAAAGACAATGTAAAAGTTGTTTAATTTGTCCATGTTTTCCTTTTTCTCTGTGTGATTCTGCAAGAATGAAGTGAAATGAGGTGATAACACAGCACTGCTTAATGTTTTGTTCACCAAAAAGAGGACAAGATGGGAGACAGAAAAGGTCAAAAGGTAGGATGAAAAATGTAAAAAAAACAATCTTTTACAAGGTGTCTGATCAACAGCCTTGAGAATAAATGAATAATTAGATTGCATACTGAGCTAAGTTACTTTTCGCAGCTAAAAATCTGTTTTCTAAAATGAAAGCAGAACTTTCTTTCCCTTTGTTTTCTCCTTCAGATCTAAAACACCCGGGGAAAAAGATTTGATCAAAGCTTCATCCCTGGCTTCTGCCTTACAGCCGGTTCTCCAGACTGTTACATCTCACAGTGCGGCGGCCAACAGACAGATTGATATGTAAAGTCTGCAGCTCCGGCGAGGCCACATTGATTATCGGACCGGCGCCGCTGAATGAGGCCACAGTAACGGATAACAAGCACATAATCCTCCACGTAATGGCTGTCAAAGATCTAAATTTACACCAGGAAAAGAGGCTGGGTTTGATGAAGTATTTGACTTCATCAATCAAAGATTTTATCACCGCTGGATAGGTACACCTCCGTAGAGTCGTCTACCTTTCTTTGACTTCTAAAGTATTATTTTTACATTTGGAAAGACTATTTTTATAATTGATATAGACACAGCTAATTTTGACTGCAGCTCTTGATTTAGCGTCCCAGAGGCTAAGACAACTGGTTTGTTGAGTGTCTGGTAGGTGATAACTTTGCTTTGTGCTCTCCAGGCATGGATCCTTGGCAAGCCGGGGATGATAGAGTAACTTTGCATAAGTGCACGTCTGTCGAACTCCCTGAAGCTGGGAGATGTCAGAGGAAGAGGCTGCTACTGCTCTGTGAAGTGATCTCCAGCAGCGGTTCTAACACAGGGCTTGATGTTGTAGTAAAGCCCAGAGCTGCAGGGCCTTTATTCTCCTTCATTTCCCAGCTCCCTTTGCTCCACACTTCTTTTATGTCATGCCATGCTTTCATCCTAGTAAGTAAGTATCTTCCTCTCTCCATTTTCTTATCTTACTTCAGGCTTGGTCTACATGCTCTGAGCCACTTGAACCAAAGAGGGCTTTTTAAGCTGCCCGGAAGCTGGCAGATGGGATTTTTGCTTAATGTTGAGAAATAATACTTTCAACCAAACAGTAAACAGGAAAACTTTATTAGGACTTATTATGGCTAAGGGTGTGCACATCTTAAGAGTGCATACACAGACACTCTGGCAGTCAACATATGAGAAACCGATTGTACTGTGCTGTTTTGCACTCACAGGAAATTATGCTTGGCAAGTGATAATGAAGCTGTGACCTCAGATCAGTATCACCAATTTCATATTTGAAAACAACACAAAAAACAAGAAAAAAATGGACTTCCGCATATGTATTAGTTTTACAGCAACAGAACACCACTATCTGACACTTTCTCCATGTTTGAGAGGCACCTCCTTTTCACTTAAATCATATGTTAACAGCATCAAGAACACACTCAAAAACGGAGTGACGTCTATATACATCCTGGCATTTTATAAAATATGCTTTCGTTTGGCATTTATCGAGTGTGAACAACCTTAAAACACTGTGAGAGGAAGATATAAGGTACAATTATAATTTATAGAGCACTCAAAGATGTCATCATGCAAATGTCAGCTCATCAAAGAAAAAAGGAAAGCTAGTGTTGCTACTTAAGATGTTTTTAACAGAGAAATTGTCAAAACTTCAGCTGTAGTTGAGGACAGGAAAGACTGATAAAGATTTTGCAGACCTACAGTATATTGACAACAACACAGCAGAGTCAGAGTCAATATAAGATCACCACTTTCCTGTGAACCCCTGCTGACCCCTGAACAGCCCAGGAAAGCTACTCTGACATCAAATGGACAGAAACTGTATCTGCAGACACATCTGCCCTGCTCCTCCTCCCTCCTACATTCAGCCCAGACAGCATTTTTGCAAGTATTTCAAAGCATTATGTTATGAGAAAGGTCAAACAGTGACACTTATAAATATTCCTTCTTATTGTCTAATTTTAGGGTATTATTTATAAGGAGTGGATTGCTATAACCAAAGAAAAAATTTATGATGTACAAAAAACTTTGGATTGGCAGATATATGTTACTGTGTACAAGAGTGGAGGAGGTTAGCGCTACATCAGATTTCCTGTAAAGCCGGTGACGTGGGTAGCCTCCATCTGACAGCCCGTCTGCAGCAGGTCGAAACACCTGTCACACCTCGCTGTCTGCCAGTAAAGGTGATGGCCGACCTGCTGGTGGCCAAGCTGCCCTTCGGTGCGAGCTGACACACTTTCAGAATATAACCACCAGCAGAAATAGAATGACTCAGCTGGAGATGCAGAACTTTTCAGAATCTCAGCATGAGTCCAGCTACACTTCTTTTCTTTTTTTCTTTTTTTTATCTCGAAAGGCTGAATCACTAATTTTGTTGATTTTGGTCCAACATCCAAATGGAGCATTTATATGACATTTACTCAAAGTGCATCAGGGGAAATATCTCTGTGGATGTTTCAAAAATCACAGATCTAGGAGGTGACAGAAAAGGACACTGGACATTTTCCTTATTTTGAACAAATTATTCTCAAATTATAGTCAGAGCTCTGAATAATTTCAGCAGGGAATGAAACCTGACAGCAGATGTAAAACAGTTGCAAACAAATGCATAATTGAGAGAAAGATTGACAAGACAGAAGATTGTTTATTCCCATCTTTCCACTTCGACCAGCTACATAGAGGAAGAAATCTGCACATTGATCATGTCAAACAATATCTGGATGAAGAATGTGTCATTCAAAATTATCAGCAAGCTAAGACTCTCATTTTAAAAATTGATTGATGTATTAATGTGCTTTAGTTTCCTGTTTTAGATTCATTTTCTATATTCAAGGTTTGGAAAAAGGTTAGCAACCTCCATGGGACATCTCCTCCAATCACATCTCACTGTTCAATGTTCTTTGCTCCTATTGGTGAGGAACAAGGTATTTTTAGCTCCAGGTATTCAATAAAATCAGACACTTCTGCAGAGATTTTAAATTGAGACAAACAGACAAGCCAACACCACAGCAAAATAGCATGACACAGCAGTAGCACAGCAACACCAAGGGTGCTGTCAGCCACCATCCATCGTGCAGCAATCCCAGCAGGCATCACAATTAGCACAAGGCCTCGCACCTTACCCTCTTATACCAAGCAGGTGAATTGTTAAAGAAGTCCAGTGACGGAGAGCAAGAACACAAGCTTTGAAATACTGAGTCAAAACTTTAGAAACACTATTAGTATTGCTGCAGCACGACTAACTGAGAAGGACCATTTGTCAAAGTGTTTCCCTCTAGGAGACCCCTGTGTAACACTGTTTCTGGGGGGAGGAGAGTTAGTGCGCTCGTACATCGACGGAGGATCAACAAGGTTAAGTGAGCTGCCCTCAAAACCAGACAAGCTCTCATGAAAAGATGGATATTAAGAGCGAGTTCGCATACGAAAGGAGGACACCGTTTGCAGTCGAGTTGCATGTCTAAATGATTCATGTCGTCTAACAAAGTATTGTGCATTAACATGAAAGCAATTTTATTTGCCTTGAGGGCTAGAGATTAAAAATGTAGTAGTGCAAGATGACAAACCAAGGGTTGTACACTGTGGGCATGAGCCCAGCCCGCCTCTTCTAGGTTTTACTTCATGTAAAATAAGACGCCCAGGGTTGCCACCAACATAGAGGACATAATACCATAAACATGTTTAATCCCTTCAAGTCAACATAACAGATGTAATAGGGTGGGACAATGTACTTATTTCAACATGCTGAGGGAATGAAGGCAAAAACAAACCCTGGGCAGTTGTGTCAGAGCGGTTTGATGATCATGATTACTGATGTTGTGTAATATTTCATAGACTAGAGCAGTGGTTCCCAACCTGAGGAGAGATACCTCACTTGCAGTTATTAGATAAATTAGAAGGTTGTTTGTGGGAAAAAATACATTCTGCTACATAAATTGGACCTCTCTAATTGAGCTTTATATTATTATAAAAGTATTTGCCAAATAATCCTCAAGTCAGTTTACTAGCTTTATTGCTGATGCTAGTGTGTGGAGTAGAGGTAGAAAAGACAAATTTATGTAAACAGTTGAAAGTCTGATTTCCACCTCCTGTACCAACAATAAATCTCTCTGTAGCCAACTGGGTGATACAGACAGAAGACATCTTCAAACTTATTTAATACCTGTGAATCGAAATCAAAAGTAAATCCTTTATATTCTCCCTCTCACCTCAAAACACAGAGCTGATACAGCATATGCTTAGGTCCATTCAGAGTCACTTGTGTATTGGATATATTGACATACAGAGCAGAGACCCGCTGCAGTAAAATGAGAACCTACTGGTACAGGACCCGGTCAGACTTGGGTCATGCTCTAAAAACATTCCAAATGAAACAGTATGAGAAGGAAACATCATGTAAGTCAACACTGCTGGGCTTTAAAGGGTCACAACCCAAAAATGTTGCAATAACTGAGACTTGAATGCAACTAAATAAGCTAAGGAGATTGAGGTAACCATAAAAGGAAATAAGTAACTTAGGAAATCCTCTTGTTCCAGAACAATACTGTACTATGGATTTCAAGAACAAACTGTGAAAACAGGCAGTGGAATTTACTCTTTCCTGTAGATATATGATGTGGTAATCTCACTGAGAGTATCTATGAACCACACAAGAACTATGTCCGGCGCTGGACAGGAAACAAGGCCCTTTGACACATACAGGAATGTCTATGAGGTAGACATAGATCCTGTGCTGTACACAAGAATTTGCATTGCTATTCTTTTCACTGTCTCTACACTTCCTTCCTCCCTTCGTGGGCCTGCAAACATACGTTCTACAGAAACAGTCGAGCACACCCCTCGGCAGGCATGAACGAAGACTTCAGGAAGTTCCTTACTCTACACACATCCCTAATTTTACCTCCTGACGCAGCCTCTTGTCTGGTGACAATGGCAGGAACGAAAGGCAGTGGGGAAGGATGTTTTTTGGAGTGGGGGGAGTGTATTGTACCTCGTTTCCTTGAGCGGTGCAGCAGGGACCGCTGAGAGCCAGCTGGGACGAGTGAACACGAAGAGCAAATATCCGTAGAGAACGTCCAAGGTCCAGAGATTTCCCGCCGGGGACAACCACGTGTCCGGAGCAAGAGAGCAAGAGAGACGGAGAGAGAGATGTTGTATTGTTCTCTTCTCTACTCCTCCCCCCCCCCCCCCCCCCCCCCCCCTCCCCTCTGCTCCATCCCCCACTATTAGCGAGACGGATTAACTCCAAGAGCTGCTAGTCCTGAGAGTGTGTCTGGCTGGCTGTATGTGAACGTACACACACATCGCATCAATTAGGCCTTCTCCATGTGATTCAAGCTGACAGACGAAGGCAGATGCACTCTACAAAAACATGACAAGGACAACTGGCCTGAAACTGGAGAATTTACTCATGGATGAACAGCACGACTACTCAATTCTCCAAACAGACTAAAGGCCTAATAAGCCAATTACAGCAAGACTAAATTGCATGTGTTGCAATATACACACATCCAAAAAATGTGTGTGATTGGCACACTCTAGAGGTGCTCCAGTTTCAGAGTGATGGAACCCAGAGTCTCCCATCCAGACAGGGGTGACCTTTCTTCTTCAGCCACCACAGGAGAGAGCAATGATTACAGAATTGGTATTATTTTGGAGCTGGAAGTGTAAAACTTGATGGAAAGGGAGAGGCGGCAGCCGCAGCTGTAATGACTTGAGCCGGCGCTCCCTGTGGCTCCGAAACTGATGTTTACCTGGAGATGACAGAAGATATGACAGCGTGGGGACCTGACAGGGTTGACATTTTAAAGTGAGATCCCACTGCGGTCAGTCCAGTGGGAGTCCAGTTACAGTGGAGGAGGTGTTGGAGGGGCAGAGATGTGACACATTATTTGGATTAATATCACGGAGCAGACAGCACCCTGTGGTGCATGTACTGTTATCAGGAAAGAAGCAAATCACAAATTGGATGTATTAGAAGTGGCAGGATTTGAACAATCTTATGAATCCATATTAAAGGAGTCATTATACTTCAAAGGATGTGCTTGTCAGATCACTGAAAAGCATCTGAAACTACCCTCACCCACAGCTTTCCAACATCAGAACTGAGAGGGCCATGTCCGATCATTTTTGTCACTTTCTGAAACCAACAATCGGACATTCATGAACACTTCACGCAGCGATCAGTCAGGTGTGTGAACTACTCACTCAAGCTCTCTTCTTTATTCCTCACTCCTCAGAAGACAAACGAGTACAACACCATGAATACCTTTGAGGAGAGACTTCTATATGAGAGCAGGCTTTTTTCTATGCCTTGAGTGTGGCTGTTTGGAGCAGCTACAAACACATTTGCCTTCAAACGCGGTCGGATGACACATTATGCGAGCTAGTTTGTTTCGAACATACCCATCAGAGGAGCTAGGTGAATAGAACAAAGTATCAAGCAGACAAGCACTATTTGTAAAGAAATATCTCCAAGTGCACAAGTGACATTGCAGATTGCAACATACCCCCTCCCCCTCCCCTTCTAAGCATGCAGGGAAACCTACAGTGGCTGCGAAACTCACGAATGGCCCTCTCTAGAGACAGTGTTTGGTTTGTCTGTTTAAGAATTGTTTTCATGGTTATTATTTTTATGATAAATTGATCATTCATTCAGAAAACAGAGAAATGGCCACATCATTTTGAGCACAATGCGCCCTTATTTTGTCTGAAAGACAGTCTAAAACCCAAACATATTCACAAAACTGTTTTCTATTAGTTTTCTGACAAATTGATAAAAAAAGATAAGTTGACTAAATCATTTTGGCGCTGAATTTTAAAGCAGCGAGCTATCTACGATGTCTACTTTGTTCTTGAAACATTGAAAGAAAAACATTTACCATCTTGGAAACAATTTGAGTTTTAAAAGATATCGATTAAACACATGACTGGAAGACTGAGAAACAGCCACTAATATCTTGTAGCATACAAAAATAATCTTTGTCTGAAACTGGACCATGCATTTGAACATCACTGTCCTGCTCAAAGCATCAGACTAAACCACTGTGATCAAAACAAGCCAATTATTCCAAATCATTTTTTAAGTCTTTCTATGAATCTGATCCCTGCTGATGTACATTTAGAAACCCTCCTGAACAGGAGCATAACAGGACTCATGCCCTCATGTTGAGTAACCAAGCAGTGGTGGTTACTTGCATTGAGCTTTGATGTTGCATTGAGTAAGTCTGATGCAAGAGGATCAGCCTGTGTTTAGTAAATAACATTGTTTCTATAGGCGTGAGGTAGCCTTAAAGTTTAAAGAGATTGATGTTCATATAAGGAGCTTTAGCATGGATTACTGTCAGATATGCAACATCCATCAAATATCCCTTACAGATGCCTATGGCAGAAATAATGAAGCAATCAGTGCAACCGCTAAGAACATTAATTACCAACGCTAGCCCGGGACGCCCGCTGGCAGCGTCTTGGAGAATGTGTGTGTGTGAGCGCTTTTGTTTGTTCGTCCCATCGCTCATGGGTGAATTAATGAATAGGTAAACAGCAGAGGAACAAGCCAGACTCAGCATGGTTTAGATGAGATCTGTAACACACACATGAGAGTCAGCAGCGTTTAATATTATGGATGAAGTGGTGGTTCAACGGTAGGCTGGAGATGAAGCTCAGAAGAACAGCTGAGCTTGTGGGTGATTTGTTTGGTAAGCTCCAAACCGTGATGAAGTCATAAAATACAGATGATACAAGCCCTTTTGTTCTTACTTCAAACTGGTAAAAAAAAACCTGATTACTATTTCATCAGAGAAGTCAATGGGATTCCAATAAATCTTGGTCTTCACTCATTAGGGGAAAAATAAATAAAGATGGACAGGAAAGGGAAAAAAAAACATCTTCATAAGGTGTTGGATGCTTTTCTTCTAGATATTCCTACATTTGGTGTTTTAATGATGGTGGTTGATGGCACTAACAGCACATTTATTCATGTTTTACATTAATATGTCACCAGTATGTATCTTAGACTGATTATTTCTACTATTCCAATGTAAAAACATTACGCTCATTTTCCATAAATTCTTTGCAAGTGCTGTGTCTTCTTCTTTTGCTCTGACATGACAATGACCAAAACTGTTGACCTGACTATGTGCGGTTGAAAAAGTTCATCATATCCATGTAGAGAAAAAGAAGATTTGGCAATGACATATATTTTCTTTTAGACATAATTGCTACACTAGTAAACTTAGTTTAAACTAGTTTGGTTTTGGTAAAAAAACGTGGGAGAATAATGCATCTTCTTACTTATTGGCCCATTGGTTTTCTTTGTCATTTGTCAATAATGTTAATAATAATAATAAAAAAATGTGTGCTATATGCGAGTGATTTCCATTATAGATTATTCTGTTGCTTATTTTATAGAATAATCGATTAGGTTTAGTCTATAAAATGGTGGAATATTGTGAAAAATGCTCATCACAAATTTCCCAAGATTACATCTTTTGCATAAAATTGCTTTTTTTGTCCACCTGACACTCAAAAAATCCAAAGATCAACTAGCTGTTTCTTCGACTAAACCTCTGCTGCTAACACCTTTTTCACACTTAACTTGTGACTAGAGAAAGCTTCCTTGAGCTTCATTGTCACAGAGTATCCAGGCCCTGGGTTTAAACTGTCACTGAGCAGAATTGCAAAGAGACAAAACCCACCCAGAAAAAAACTGTGCCAGACAAAATGAATGTCAATGGCATTCCAGTGGCCTGTTTACGGCTATCGTAGTTAAATGTCAAATGCTTGGCCCCGCAGGGAGACAGAGCTGGCTGGGAGAGAATTTGCAGGTGTCTCTCCCTCCATCACTCCGCTGCTTCTCTCCTCTGTGTGATGCTGGGCATGGGACAATGTGACGGGATGAGCAGCGAGATCTATTATTAGTGGAGGAGTGAAGAATGGGAAGTGTTCCCAGGGGAAAGCAGAGACGCCGGCCAAACCTCACTGACATTATTTTAAGATCGGCTGTGGTGACAGTTTCTGCAGGAGATGACTTCTGTACCGCACAACTTAAAGCCTGTTTTAGCTCAGTTACTACAAATCCTTTAAGGGTTCAGTATGCTTCGAATGAACGAGGTCCTACGACATGATGTACGGCCATGTCTAAAGGCAGAAGTGTTTAAAGCTATTCCAAATGGCTGCTCTCAAAGGCAGTCACAGCCTCCTCCTGGCTGCATCTCATTTCCTTCTGATCTATTTCCAAGAATTTCAATCCTCCACTGTACAATTGAGGATGACAGAACACAGTTTTGGACCCTCAAAGATGTTGCACTCATTTGTACACATGAAAAGCGACAGAAGTTGTTGTGTGAAGAATGAAAAAAAACAAACTTGGTTAATTACTGCATGAAGTGGTTGTGCTTATAGGATTGTCTGTAACACACACTGCAGACCTTTTCAGTCAATCTGAGCTTAAACTGTATACAACTATAATGTAACATTGATAATGTATAATCTGATGGATTTGACCACTCATGCAAGATTTTCACACTATACAAAAATGAATGGAAGCTAATGGTGCATTCAAAAATGGTCAGCAAAACATCAAGCATACATCAAACCCACTTTTTATATTATTTATTTATTTATTGTAGCTATTAAATGTATTTGTGTTCTGTACAGAAATGCAATTCGGTATACTGTACTATTTACGTGTGGGATCCAAATTGTGTACCCAAGCACAAGTAAGTGACACTGTGCGCGCCCTGGAAGTGATGACATTTTTGATCATAAGCTTGTTATTACCATGGCAAATGACTTTATTGACTTCTTGTCTTCTTTGATAAATAGCGCAACGCAATGAATTCTCTCCATGCCCATGGTTTGTGTTGCTGCCCTCGTTTTTGCTCTTCTTCTGTTGCGTTTCTGACAGAGTAGCTGCTCAAGGCATGTTTGATACTCTCAGTATTGATACATGTCAGTCCTCCAGACATGTTTTAGGACATATACAAATCATCTGCTTAGAATAGTCAATTATGTCTGACATGTTTTCTCTGCAAAAAAATCCTTAAAAAGACATCTCCTCCTTCTCCCTCATTGAAAAATCCAGTATCTATGAATATGCACATATGTTTCATTTCAAGATGAATCAAGATGTCTCCTACTTCATTGAAAAGTCCATTCTCACTGTGTGCGTGCTGGAGGCTTCAAGTTTCAACATCACACTTATGCAAGTTGTATACCGACCCTTGATTGGTCTAAACTAGCTGTGATGTAACAAATCATGCTCATAGTTACAACCCTTTAACTCAGGTTGTTTGTGAGCACAGAGAAACTTTCAAACTTCAGCAGATAAACATGAAAACAGCTTTCTAGTGTCAAACTCTGCACGTACTGTACATCATTCTGCACAGCGAAGCTAAAACAATACAACTGAAGGCACAAGAAGAAAAACACATTTCTGTCTGGAGAGAGACTTTAAGAAACTCTGAGGTATATATTATTAAAATGCACTAGCCGTTAGCACCAGTTACACCAAATCAACCAGGACAGATACTGTATGTTAAAGAATAAAACTTTCAGTAGGTAAAACTTGCAAACACACTGGTGTGATCCTGTGTGTGTATAAGGAAACAAGAAAGATTTGGAATAACTTCAACAGCAGATGCATCAACTCTCATTACAGTGTTGAGAGGGGGTACAAAAAAAAATCATTGCAGTTACTACAGCATGTTTGACATATCGTATACCATTGTGAGCTGCAGTGATTTTACAGCACAAACAGCCTGCGCAGCGACCAGTTTGTCCAATTTCTTTGCAGCTTCTGACAAACCCAAAACGTCAAGTCATCTCTTCTCCCCAAAGGACACTTTCCTCTTCAGGGAGGAGGAGGCTAGGGGGGGAGGGGGGGCGAGTCATTCCAGCAGCTTCAGCAGCAGTTTCATTTGGCTGTTGTTCACAGCAGTGCCATTCTCAGTACATATGAGATAATCTGGGTGTGAGCATGGATCTTATATAGGGGCAACTCCACATAATGGTGAAGGACACCTTAAATAAGAGTCCCGTGTTTGACACAAAGCCATAAGTCTGCTCATTTGCTGACCACTCAGCTTTTGTTGTCTCCATGTCGTTCCTCTCTGCTGCCAATGCTGTACTCACTCCAGCATCAGCGTCCTCCCTACACGCCTTCGATTATGCCACTGTCTCCATGGTGATGTAGCTGCCACAAACCACCATCGCTTCCACCTCTACCAGCACCACAAACACACTCACACACAAATACCAGGCAAAATCCCACTCTATCATTTTGCAGTTTTTTTTAAATTAATATTAATCTACACTCTGTGTATGGTAATTAATTTGTGTGGCCGACGCCTTGCTCCGTCTTATTCAGTATTAATGCTGTCTCAGATTACTAGACAGCTTTCCAGCACCCCTGGGGCCAGGAATCTCTTGGACGAAAGAGAGAGAGAGAGAATGGGAGCAAAACCGTATAAACAGCTCTCTAATTGGGGGTGACAAGCGCCGATAGTTTCATATTTGAGGAGTTCTCCCAGAGGTGGTTATTGCAATGATTACAATGAAATATCAGCTCCCATGACACCTACGGGAGGGAAAACACCAGAAACTGTATCGCTACTCTGGCTTGCACGCTACCCGTCATGTAACTAAGAAAACCACCTTTCCTGTGCTTTTGGCATGAATAGCATTTTGGCACAAAGCACGCTTCTCCTGCCTCCTTCTTCTATCCACAATATATTTCCTTTTGCCTCATGTGACCTCGCTGAGGACTTGGCTCACACCTCCCCAAACACTGCACATGAGGAACATCAGTCCTGCTGCTCTTTAGCCCATCAATCAGACTCTCCAGCAGCCATGAAATGAGCCATATGCGGCATGGGCAGGGCACAGAGAGAAAACAATGGTTTTGTAAAATCAACAGCTCCAGAGTTCCTTTCCTGGCAGTCAGGCTGCCTCAACTTGGACTCAAACAGCTTGAACAAGGATGGGTCATTAGAGCTGCAACAATTACTCCATTATTTGCCAACTATTAAATTAATTTCCAACTATGTTGAAAATTAATAAATCATCGAGTAGCTATTTTTTAAGAATAAAATTCTCTGAGTCTAGCCTCTCAAATGTGAATACTTACTGTCATAAAAGGATTTTTTGGTCCTTTATGACAGTAAACTGAATATCTTTGGGTTGTAGACTGTTGATCGGGACAAAGTGATCATCATTTTTCACCATTTTTGGACATTTTATAGACCACAACAATGAAAACAATCATCAGTTGCAGCACTATAAGTCACAAAGAGATTGTGTGTTTCTGTATTTTTGAGAATTAAGCTTTGATTTACGGAGCAGGAAGGGTAAAGTAAAGATGACAAAGCATTTAAGATAATATAGGGGGGGTTGTTCCCATCACCTCAATCCCCCACAACAATTAGCTGCTGACAGTGACGTGGGAGCCCAATAATAAGCTCTACCATGGGGAGGGGGTGGGGGGTGGGGAGGGGGGTACTCCTCAGTCCTCCAGCATATGGCACCACTTTAATCTGCAGCCTCTATCAGATGAGTCTGGCCAGTAGACAAAGTTTGATGTTAACTGATTACATGTTCAAAGGCTTCCAAAATAGATAAAAACAAAAGGACACCAACTATAAATATAATTTACTGTATACAAAAACTGATAAGTTTTCACAAATAAAAAATGTGAGGATCTTTATGCTTTTGGTGTTGCAAGAAGTTCAGTGCTGATATAACAAATATCCAGATTGAAGAAGTTGCCAAGGAAACCAAAGACTAGAAGCTCTCTCTTTTATTCTTACTTGATAGAAAGCACTTTGCTGGGTGAAAGGCTGGCAATTTGCTTCCTTGTTAGCCGGGGTCACAACCTGCTATCCATTAGAAGGTCTGAGTAATCCTCATAGGTGAGCCCAGCCTCAGACCCTGTAATCATCAGGCTGACACCTGCTAGTATTGTCCCCCTCCATCACATGACCTTCTGGGCCAGGCGGGGTTTGCAGGGGTAACGTGTGGTCCCCGGGACTTCTTCTCCAACCACCAGGCCTTCTCATAATCCTATTAGACCCAGTCATCTGCGCTGCATTAAAAAAAAAAAGTGCTGATTGATCCTAAAACACGAACCCTCTGTGTCCCGAAGTCGCCCACAGAGGGGACTTCATCTATCCCTGTGTTTCACTTTTCACACGTGGATATTACACACCTCTCCCGCCACAAAATATATGACAAATCTGATACCTAAAATTTAAAAAAAAGCCCATAATAAACATTTTTTCATGTGTCAAGACAACAGGAATAAAGGGGCTCTCAGATTTTAACAATACAAACACTTCTCAGAGAGTTGAGTCAAGCTGAAAAGTCTTGCCTGTGAAAAAAAAAATTGTTTTATAGACTGTGGGGATAAAGACTAGAGTTAAGCCCAGCCATATGACTTCCTTGTACAAACGCGTACCAGAAATGTTTTTAAGCCTTTGCACTTCAGAGCCTTATAACAAAAAACCTTTAAAAAAACATTTACCTTGGTTGATTTATTGCCTGATTCTAAAATATTACTGCAAGAGACTATTACATGTATTCTCTAGCTTTTCTGTCTTACTTTACAGACCTTTATAGACTTGTGTGTGAGCTTTGTAACCCTTTAAACACTGGGAAATCCATTGGGACTTACTGGTGTAGCACTGAGGGAACATCCTGTAGTCTGACATAAGCAGGTTTAATATTTGACCACAAAGCAGCCCTTTGTTTAATTTAGATCTGAAATACATACAGTTCTCTTCTGAATAAATCTTTATTTTACAAGTATGGTGGTGGAGTGTGGTTAATCACAAACAACACTGGAGTCAGTCATGCTAGCTGACATAAACCAAAGTATTAGATAGATTTAAATTTTAAACAGGAAGATGGTGCTAAATGAAAACTTACAAACATTATTACAATCCATCCAATAGTTATCAAGATATTTCTCTCAAAACCACAAATGTCAACCTCATGGTGGTGCTAAAGGAAAAAGTCAGAGGATCACCAAAGTTATTAGGATTCATCCTCTGGGGACCATGAATGCAGGTACGAAACTTCATTGTTGTCAAGATATTTCAGACCAGCCAACTGATATTAGCATCCCTTGAGTCATGCTGCTAACGTAGCTAAAAACAACACATTTTGCCGAGGTTGGGATTGCTCAACATACACGACCATCAAGAAATGTTCATCACTTTTGCCACATTGCACCTCTTCATCACATAACACCAATCTAATTTTATACCTTAAGTAAATAATGAATTTGTGATCACATTGCCTGAGTTCACTTATGGCATTTTTACTGGGTACCAACAACATCAAAGTGAAACTATGCTAAAAGCTCCATTATTTTTCTGCATCTTGAATGTGTGGAATCCTACAGATTTCAGCTTTAACCGAAAATCTCCTTTTTCTCCATTCAAAGCTAAAAACAGACCTTTGTGTGAGTGATTTTAACACCCGAGGGAACGACTGCACATATTCTTCAGCTCGCTGTATTAACTCAAAAATACTATTAACTCGAAATACTCTAAAACCTCTAAAGCAGCACTCAAAAATCGCCTTACGTAACAATCACAGCGGGTTTCTGCTGAGAAGGAACTTATTGGGCCCTTTAGCCCCTTGGGTCCCTCTTGGCACAGAGGGTGACCATCAGTGGGTGGAGGTGCAGATTGGAGTGGCATGACTGCAGCTAAGGAATGCGAGGAATTCCCCTTGTAAACACGTTGTCCTTATGCTCGGACGGTCACCACACTCTTATCTCCCCGTGCCCATCGCCCCCTGTAATCATCATAATGGTCAGTTATTCATTACCAGCGCCCCCTCTTCCATCTTCTGTCTGCTTTTCCTGTGTCCTCTGCTTGGTCGGGGCAGGTGGAGTCACTGCTACTGCCAAGAACTCAAGTCTTTTGTTTACCTGAGGCACCACATGGTATATTATTCACTCTGATACCCCCCAACAAGCAAACAGAGCCTGCTCTGATACTACTGTATATAGTATAATGGCTTTTCAAATGTCAACACCTCGAAAGAGAGAGGTTTTCTCTCTTTATTAAAGCCAAGAGGTTCTGCACGACTAGCTGAGGCTCCTTCTGGTCTTATGGGAACGCTCTTTAGCTGATAGGATCATAAGTGACTGAGGGGGAAAAATTTATTTTTCTTCTTGGTTGAATAGAGCAGCTTTCGCTCGCTTTTCAGCACGGCACCTTCCCCCGTGGATCCTGTGTATGAGCCCCTCTCAGCTTAAATGAAAGTCATTTCGAAAGCAGCTGAGTGCCTTCGTTAATACTGCGTGGCATTTAGAAAACACAGGAAGAGAAGCGGCGCTGGCTTTCCTCCCTTTGCTTAGGTGAAATCCTGTTTTGGCCGTTTGCTGTTTTATCAAAGTGGAGGAAGGTGCGAAGTCCATCCTGAACACATACTGTGTAGCATGAGGGGCCCTTGGGGGCTGCATTCCACCTCATGGTGTACCACTCTCTACCAGTCATGAGGAACACTTACTCACAAGTATTAAAACCCGGGTGCACTGTCGTAGCGACATTCCCCAACACTTTCCCATCAGCTCGGACTTTCTGCTGCAAGAGTCAGAAACCAGATTTTCCCTTTTTCCTGGAACTTCCCCCGACAAGTTTGTTTAAGGGAGGTCCGACTCTGAATGGGAAAGCTGATATTTTCCGGGTGTTTTTCAGTGTTAATGTAGACTTTTCCTGACTTTGGTGATAAGAGAGCAGCTGTGGTAGATTGTTCTGCTGCTGCCCTCTGAAAATCCTTCCGAAATGTTGACAATAGATATCGCACCAAACAGGAAGGTGTTGAAATGACGGACACACACTTTGCCCTTCATTATACTGACCGACATCAGAAAGAATTGGCAGTTATGGTCTATGTAGGAAATCATCCAAACTAAATGGTAACTGATGGGATGAATTCTTGAGGTTTTGTGGCATTTTTTTGGGAAGATTTTTCTTTCTGTGGAACAAAGTTGTGATTTGGACAGCTGCAAAAATTTGTCAATGAATCTATTAGTCGATTGTAAGAACATAAATATGCAACTATTTGAATAATTAATTAATCACTTAAGTCAATTTTCAAGCAAAAACGCCAATCAATCTCTGATTGCAGCTTTTCCAATGTGAGGGTTTGCTGATATTCTCTATTTTTTTTTAATCATAGTAAACTATCTTTGGGTTTTGGACTGTTGATCAGACAAAACAAGGAAACTGAAGACCTTAGATTCTTGGAAATCGTGATGGACATTTTTCAGTTTTTCTGTTTTATAGACTGAACAATCAAGAAAAAAAGGCACATTAAAAGAAAATAATCTTCAGTTGCAGCCACAGTTGTCTTTATTTGTTCAATTAATAGACTATATTGTGTAAAAAATGTCAGAAATTATCTTTAAAATACTCATCATGTGTTCCCAGAGCTCAAGGCAGTGTTTCCAAACAGCTAGGTTTGTTTGACCAACAGTCCAAACCCAAAGATATTCAGTTTATAAAATGTAGAGATATGACACAAATCCTCACAACTCAGAATTCTTGGGTGTCCCTGCTTGACCGAAACCTTAACAAATAATCAATTATGAAAATATTTGTCAGGCTGCTTTCTGATAATTGATTAATCAACTAATCGTTTCAGCTGTAGATACTGAAATATACTTTACTTGACGCAAGATTGACCTCAAACTATGTCAATCAAACCATTTCAGTTTAAAGAATTGGAACTATTAATGCAAACTGAAGACATTTTCTTATCAAGTATGATCAATCAGCTGCAATCTGATGAAGCTATGTGTCGCTAATCATCTTTATGCACCAAGTTACATTCAATAAATCATGACAGAACTTGGACCACTGCATGATATCTCACTGGATATACGACTGGTCCCCGAGGATCGTGCAAAAAGCATAAATGTCCTCATTAGTGTTAAGTGCTTTGCTCATATGTTCCCTAATACCCATTCATGGTATCACAGCATGTCAGCTCGCCCCGAGGAAGCTGTCAGCTACAGATGTCAACACCCCCGCTGACCCCTCTCTCCCCCCACCAACCACCACCACTGCGCACACACATGGCACTGGAGGATTGTCCCCCCTGAACAAAGGAGTGGGGGGTTTCTGTGGAGAGCCGGCAACCAAACATTCCTGACACAATGGAGAGAGTGGAGGGCAGGTTCAGTCAGTACACACTTTAACTGTGCTCCATACGCTCGGAAACAAAGCTGGAGCTCCACACTCCAAATGGGGGGTTATTTGGTGATGCCGGTTTGTTCTTGGTGGTCTTACGTTTTAACAGAGTTTCTCCTATTATCTGCTTTTGTTGCTGCCATGTTGCCGGAGAAATAAAGCACTTGAAGGGCACTCGGAGAGGGGGGGGGATCTTCAACTTGCAAGATTGATGGCTTCGCCTCTCTTCAGAAACTTTTAATTTTTCGAAAGCAAACCAGCTTACCACAGCTGTAAAGAAACTGGGACTAGAGCCAGCCACTGAGGAATCTCTACCATTAATCTCTGCATGAATAAAGTGTCACCCAAAGTCTACTGAAACACTTCAGAGCACATTTTCTTAATTGACCACCAGTGTTTTGAGGCTGATGTCATGTTGAATCCCCCTTTATGTACAACAAAATCAAACAAAAATGACCAAAGGAACTAAAAATGACATTATTTCTTATCTGCTTTTTAATAAAAATGTGACTTCATGCTTGTTTTTCCAGGAATCTTCCAGAGAACTGATCATCAGCAGCAGCAGCTCAACTTGTGATGATGGCTTTTTCCTGTCTTGACATCATTACCTATATCACACAATACATTCAGGATGCTCTGAACTGATGATGTATGAATTAGGAAATGTTGCAGTGACATGTTATGCAGCAGTGACAGTGATTTGATGCGTAAACCTTTATGTCTGTCATAGTTACTGCTGCTCATAACTGCCTTGAAACCTTCAACCAGGGTTTCAGCAAATCTGATGCTCAATATTTGGAATACAGGTCTTCTTCTTGTGGCAAAACACACCAAAGGCACATAAGAGAGAATCTATTCTTAAGTAGAGATATAAACTCATGTACTTACCTATTACACAAGGTGCGCCGTAACGTCGGGTACTTGGCGTATCCGAGAGAAATGCAACCTTAAAGCCGCTGTGTCACACTTCACACCACACAGGCGCACATGTTGCCAATCCCCCACCGAGAAATGTCACAATCATGAGCTACAAGCACAAGCCGGAGAAGCCCCAGCAGCGGACTGCAGGAGCGGACAGTGTCACTGTGAGTCCCCCCCCCCGGCTCAGTGTGTCCAGTCGCTGGATGGAGATGCGCAGGGCGCCACCCTATGCTGGACCTGTGGGACTCTTGCTGCCCACCTTTTCTCCCTCTCTCTCTCTCTCTCTCTCTCTCTCTCTCTCGCTCAACCTTGACGCCGTAAATAGCGGGACATGAAGCAACTCTCCGCCTCAAGGCAGCGTGATCCGCGGCCACGGAGAGGAAACTGTGATCCGTGAATGCTCGTTAATGCGTGGTGCGCAATTAAGAGGCGCGCAGGACGCCGGTCGGTGCCACCCACTCTAAAGGAGGTTTTCGTGGTGAGTGTACGGACAGGGAATTTTAATGAGGACTGCTGCAGAGTTTCCTCCCTCATCGGAGAGTCGTGCTCTCTGTGATGAAATTCACTGTCCCGACAGGAAAAGCTTAAAGTTACCTTACAGGAGAGGAAGGGGGGGGGGGCGTGATGACGAAATGAAGCGTCAAGTGAATCTCAACTGTTGGCCACCTGCCAGCTCACCTCTATGGCGCACCTGTTGATTGAAAACAGTTCATAGTGACAGAACAAACCAGCCAACTGTGCAATGAGACCTGTGATAATCGATGTTGTTCAGCTTGATCGCTACAAAAGCGTCTCTTCTGTTCGTCTCTCATGTGTTTGCTGTGGAAACTGAAGGTTTTAGATTAAAGCTGCAGCATTTTGACACACAAGCTTTCACACAAACATCTGTGAAATGGTTAGTTGAATAAACTATCTACAGCAAATTCACAATCATTTTAATTATTATTATTAATCCATTTATCACATCATTGTTGGCTTGACTGATTTTATTGTATTTTGGCTCTTGGTCAAATCAGACATAATTATGGGCTCTAATATCTCCAATATATATTATTATATACTGTCTAGTTTTGATATACTGTATATGATAATGGAAAAAAGATATGTTATACAGCCTTGAATTACTTCCCAAGAATGACTAAATGTACTGCGGCCCACTGCCAAGCACATTCATTCCTGAGAATTAATTGATTCATGAGAGCCAATTAAATATAACAGGTAAGACAGATATGACGTCTCCTGGCAACGTAGAGATTCTTTAGGTTAAGTCTTTCTTAATTTGATGGTTAAATCAGATTTCTCCTTTTTTTTTGTTATTGGCTTGACCTTTTCATTTAAAGCATCCTCACATCAGGTCTTTTGACAAGATTTTTGATCTAGAAGACTATAGCTCAGTGGTTCTCAATCTGGGGGGTCAGGAGCCCTTGAAAGGATGGATAACAGGGTTGGAAATGTCTTTTCTTTGATTTTTCTTTAATAGTTTTCCTGTGAAATGCTTGATGGTTTTATCTTCAGGCCCTTAAAATGATTCCAATCTAACTCACTGGTGGAACAGCTCACAATTCATGACACATGCAACATGTGACCAGGGGTCCAGAGCATACATTTCTTAATTTTAATGGATCATAAGGCAAAAAGGTTGCATGGGAACCACAGCTTCAACTGATGGTACTGTTGGCGATAAGGAGCGAAACTTAAAATAGTCACCATAGTGACCTAAAGCTACTCCTTACCTCATCAGAGGCCCCTAGAGGCTCCAGGAGCCTGAGTCATGTTCTCCCTGTCAGGACTCTTTCTCCTCTAATCCCACACCTCTCAAACAACGGATCAACCCTGAATCTGTACGGAAGCCCGTCAGCTGGTTCAGCTATTACGAGGTTAAACCACTTATCCGTCCATATGGGAGGGAACACGGGCCTCTAACCTCAGCTGGCACCCTGGTATGAAACAGCACATCGCTGTACCAAAGGCCTAAACCAACACTGGGTAAACAAAATCTGGTGTTTACAACAGATACAAGCGACTCATAATCACTGGGCGGGAGAAAGACACGCCTGGCTGACTTAGGTTTAAGTGTTTAACTGGATTTTATCTGTCATTTTAGTAAATGAACAAGAGTAGTGACATGAGAGCTGCTTTTAAACAAATCTAACAGGATATAATTGTCATAATGAGTCCAGAGGTTTGATTTTTTAAATGATTATTAACTGTATTCACTTTTAAGAGTAGAGAGCTGCAGGAAATAGCCAGGGCTCAGTACTTAACATTTAGTAAAGTTGTTAATTATATCTGGTAAACCCAGTTTTCAAAGAAATAAAATATCAAACACTCAAAGCTTGTTGCTGGGAAATCAAACCACACACAAGGCTGACTCATACAGTGAAGATACACTGCTCTCTACTGACCGGAGACCGTCATTGCGCCCAATTAGAAAACATGACTCAACATTTTCTGCAGACGCTTCATTGAGTCATCCATCACAGTTACAGTCTACAGTGCAGGCAACAGCAACTGCAGTGCTTTCATATAAAAACGCCAGAAAGACAAAACAAGTGCTACATTTATTTTATTTTCATAGAAGAGATTTACAAGAAAAAACATATTTACAATAATTTTCACAGACATGAGGGTTATAACGACGATATTTCATGTTTACATTTCAGTTCAGACGAGTCTTTTTCAGTCTGGTAGTGTCGGCTGCGGCTTTACGTTTACGTGACGGGGTGCTCGGAGTTTCTTCAGAGGGAGCTTCAGTCAGGTAATACATCTCGATAGGAGGGATTGGCTCCTGAAGGAGGGAAAAAACCAAACACATTATACACCAGTCAGAATATATGAATAAAACATTTGTTAGGATCCATTTTTCACCCCTGTTCACTTTCAGCATGTAGTTATGGGTGAAATAAAGCAAAATCCTGATATTTTACATAAACATTACAAAGAAATGAGCTTAGATATATGAAGATGTATGTATGAAGAGCTCTTCTAACCTGCATGAGGTAGTCTGCGATGTACTCTGGCTTCAAGCATGTGACTCCTTGGGAGGTGGCCTCTGATAGGTCGACTCTGAAGTCTCCGGGTTTCAGCCGACTGAAGTCTGCAAACAGGTGAGTTGCCTCCTTGTACAAGGACGGGGAAGGACTTGACAGCACCTGGAGAGAAATTACAGGTAAGACTGACATTATGGTGACAGAAAATATGTCGATATTGTGTAGAAAATACAGCAAATATCGAGGGGAAGTGCTGAAACAGATACTCTGTTGATATATGTCATGTCAACCTTTGGCAACTGATCCATGTCATGCTGCTCGTTTGTTCTACAGGAAAAAAATCCTGACTGTTTGCTTAGCTCTTATTTTGTTTCTTTGCTCTTGTCTGACTGCTTTTTAAAGTCAATACTGAGTTGTTGCAGTAAATGTAACTCTGCTGTTGAACTGACTTCTGGAAGAAGACACTGATTATGATGCTGTCAAAACAGATTTGAGAGATAAAAAAGATTTGCTGGCTGTCTGGTTTATAAAACTGCAATAGTCAGTAAAAAAAACAAGCAGCAACCTTCGCCCCGCCGGACTGCAGTAACCGCCTGAAGCCTGATTCTCTGTTCTGGTCGATGTTCAGCATGACCGTCCATCCACTGAAGGCTCCCTGAAAGATACACAGACGTGTTTAGGAGAGAGAAATGTTTGCTACACACTTTAATAGTCAGGTAGTAGATACACAAAATATAGTTATTGAAAGTGCCTGTAACAGTTGTGTTAACTATGTATGAGCTTATGTGTACCCCCTGATCACAGCGTCCCTGCAGGGCTTTTCTCCAGCGCATGGCAGCTGATGCCAGCCTCCTCTGCTGGGAGGTGATGGAGGGCAACGCATCCAGGATGGAGCTACTGCCCCACTCATACTCATCCTCCTACAACACAATCACAGATATACTTATTACAATCTTATTCAGGATAAAAAAATAATACTAACCACCAAAAATATTGTAAAAAATGAGTGAACTCCAATTTAGTTAATTAGTTTGATTTATCTCAAAATGAAATCCTCTCTGGTTGTTGGATGTTTTGTGACTCACTGCCTTATAAAAACTTTAAATACTTAAAAAAAACCCTCAAAAGATTTCAACTTGCTGATACTAAAATAAACCAGCCAACAGTGATGTGCTGAAAGCATATCTTGGTTTGCAACGTTTGCCGCTTTGGCAGTAATTATTTTTGATGCTCTCTTCTATGTAATAAAAACCTGCAGTTTCTGACTAATATAAAGGTTTAACAGTCGTCATTGCTTGTTTTGGCTCTTACTGTTCTTCAGAAGTTGAAATTCTCCTATTGAAGACCTGTACAGATACCTGAAATCTGAATTCTAAATTTAACACCATCAAATAGACATCAAGTCATCACATCACGAGGAGCGATCTTCATATCCTGACCTGGATGAAGTGACCCACAGACCGGCAGGCCTCCAGGTACGAGCGGTGCAAGATCCACTTTCCGGCTGCCATGGCTGCCAGGTACTTCTCGTTGCGCAGGGGGGTCCCTACGATGATGTGGGAGCAGCTGGGGTCAAAAGACTGCTTGTCCAGGACTACACCACCTACAACACCAAGCAGAAACAGAGTCAGAAACTAAAGACTAAAAAAAAAAACTACACATAACTGTGTCTAAACCGGAGTTACGGCTACAAACCTGCTAATAAAATAAACACAGCAAGAATGTGAAGTTATATGTCAGGTTAATAACAAAGTGCCCTTCAGAGATTCATCCCTGACTGCTGGCTGCTGTTTATTACTGTAAGCTTCTCTGAGTGAGACAAAACACTTTCATCTTTCAAGGTAAAGTAAAACAGAAATACTTGGAAAGCGCTGCAGCTCACAGACAGTCTGATATATTCAATCTGTCCCTTTCTTCTTAATGTTTATACTTTTTGTAAACGATGCATTTTGGCAGAATATGCTGTATAAGATTCAATACAACTTGTCGTGAGCAGTAAAAACCTGATTCATTAAAGAATCCTCCTGCAGAGGCAACACTCTGCAGGGGGAAATATTCAGACCCCGAAGGCACATCCTCTTTTTTTAGTCATCAGAGACTAGCTTCTCTGACTTCAGGCCTGTGATGTGTTGCTGTTTTTTTTTACTGCAGCATGATGAAACACTGTTAGAGCTGTAATTAGGTGGGCGACTCACCGAGCTCTTCTATGAGGTGACTGTAATCAATGCGTTCCTGAGGGCTGAGGGAGGACAGCTGAAACCTTGGTGGCTGCTTTTCTTCCTCGCCCTCCTCCTGAGAGAAAGAAATAACCTTTTAGCACCAGTAGCTTGTTTGGGGAAAAAAGGGTGTAGGGTGTGTATTACAATGTGGCTGCACTGCACTAGAAACGATATATTATTTAAATACATTTCCACGTGTATGCAGACGCAGACAAGCAGAGATAACTGAATCCTTGACTTGCTTAACACTCAAATCCTTGATGCAAACATCTTTCAGTAGCAACAAAAAATGTCTGAGAATTTGCATTGAGGCTACATTAGCATATCAAGTTCTTTTGTTCTTAATGTAAAAAATGAATTTTCACCTGCGGCTCCGGTGCGACTGGAGGGTTGGCGAGAGGGAAGGCGATGCTGGGGGCTTTAGGAGTGAGGATGTTGTTTTCTGGCTCCTCTGACGGAGGCGATTTGACCCTCTGGCCCATATGCTGGGCGATGACATCACAAGCGGCTGAACAGACAGAGTGATTACAGTGAAATGTTAACATGAAGATGAAATTCATTCATTAAAATTGAACTTATAGTGTGTCAGCGTGTTTTTTTTTTTAATGTGTATGTTTATGGTGACATTATTCTCCTAAAGGAATAGTTTGACATTTGGGATAGTTGTTTATTCACTTTCTTGTCGAGGGTTAGATGAGTAGAATGGTCATATCTATACAGTAAATATGAAGCTACCAGCAAACAGTTAGCTTAGCTTAGCATAAAGACAGGAAACAATGGGAAACAGCTAGCATGGCTCTGTCAAGGTAGTTATGATGGTAGGTAGATTTTTCCCTCTGGACAGAGCCAGGCTTGTATTTGGTTCAGCTTCCAGTCTTTGTGCTAAGCTAACCGTTTTCTGGACGTAGCTTCATATTCATATTTAACGGACAGATACAAGACTGATACTGATCGCCATCATCTAACTCTAAGCAAGAAACCAAATAAACATATTTCCCTGTATGTCAAAGTATTCCTTAAACACAAAAGATATGTAAAAAGACAAAACTCTCTCAGTTTTCTACTGATCTCTTACCCATCTCTACCAGCTCAGAGTCGGTCATGGAGTCCCTGAACTGAGGGCCGTTTTCTGCAGTGGGGGGAGGTGGAGGTGCGAGGGGCTCCGAGTGCTGTGAGGGACTACCAGGCCACTGTAAATTGTCAGCGAGCTTGGCCCTCTCCTCCCTGGCTGTAGGATCATCCCAAACTATCTGCTCACTCTGGGATGGTTCTGTGTTTAGGTCCATAGCTGCTTCTCTGGACATCCTGGAATCAGTAGTACAGCATCGTCTTAACATATCAGCATTACCTTTAGGATTGTTATAATCTAAACATGAAGTAAAAGCCGTCTCCTTACCTCAAAGCTTCTAGAGTGCGTCTGCTCCCACTGCGTCCGACACGGTTCCCGTCAGGCGTGTTGGGGCCCGTGTCGGCTCCTCCTGATCCCATCCTGCTGAGTCGGACTGAGGTACGTCGGCCTGTTGTGAGTTTGGTGGCTGACATGATCTCCTGGAGCTGTCTTTGCAGGGTCTCTCTCATCTCTAGTGTCTCTGAAATATTTAGAAACAAGAAATTATCGACCAAATGAATCAATGTGTTCATGAAAAAAAAAAAACAATTGTGGTTTGTGGATTTAAATGACGTCGCTGAAAGAAGACACTCACCGCTTCTTTCTGTAAGATCTTCTTGATCGACGCTTCCATCGCTTACACGACGTAAGGTTGTAGCTTCTTCTGTGGTGTTGAGCTCAGACTGAGGGATAGATGATTAGACAGATAGTTCAATGGAGTTAATTCAAACAGGATCGCTCCACATTCATCAGGTACTTCTTTATTAGCTTATCAGCATTTAATGGATTTTCACCTGAAGCACTAGATGTGGCTCTTTAACTTGCAGACACAATATAAAAATGTATAGACCTACCTTGTCCTGGGCTTCAGTCAAGTCTTTGAGCTGTGTTCGTGTCAAAGGTGGCGACCTCTGAGAGCTGTTGGGCACCTGGCTCAGGTTCAGGCTCATTTTGGGGTTGTAGGTGAAAGGATACAGAGACTCTGAGACACGTTTCTGCTCGTCAGCGCACTGCACAGGACGGGATGAGGAGACTGTTAGTGCTCACAGTTCATATCCGTACACAGAAATATATTAGAGCCGTCACAAGAATTAATTAATTGTATGAAACGATTATGAAGAGGAAACATAACTGAAACTCCCATCTGTCTCCACAATTAGCACATGAAAGCTGTTTTTGATTAGCTATTCTGCTTTTTGTTGATGATAATTATTTCCCGCAGGCTGAGAGAACGCTGAACGTTAGCAGACGGCACGGAGATCCCAAATTAAATCAACTTCATTTTAATATTACATTTGTGTTTCTTCTTACACACATACATTTCTTTACCAGCTCGTTTAAGCCAACATCCACACGATATTTCGCCCTGATTCTTTGTGAGGTGCTTTGTGGTTTCTGACAGGGACTGTGATTAGAGAATGCATGGATATCTTTTTTTTACTTGACGAAAAACAAAAGGAAGTTGAGTCCTGCAGCTGGTCACCTCATTGTTTTAGTGCAGATACTATAATTTATTTAATCATTTGTGCTTATCAAAGCTCAACTGCATAATCCTGTTTCTGAGGCGGTGTGTAAATGTGATAATACTAATTACTTTTAGAGCTGAAACAATTAATAGATTAACCTATTAGCTGATCCACAGAAGAAGCAACAAATCTGATTAATTGTTTAAATAATTTTTCAAGCAAAAACAGCTTCCAGCTTTTCTGTTTTATAATCATTGTAAACTGACTATTTTTGGATTTTGAGATGTTGGTCAGACAAAGCCAAAAAAATGGAAAAAATGTCAGTTTGAAGACTAAACTATTAATCCATTAATTGACATAATAATCAATATCAATACTAATAAATATTATTGGTTATAGACCTAATTCATTTAAAAGTGAAAATGTATTAACTCTTCTGCAAAAACTGTACATAAATTGTTCAATAACTTCCAGTGCATTGCACCATGTCAATGCTGCTATATCCCACTAGAGCTACCAGCAAACGTACCGCCTGCAGCCAGTACTGGGAGACCACATGCAGCCCTCTTTCCTTCACTCCTCTGTACTCCCGAGTGTTGTCTCCCACACGGCCCTGGTAGATGTAGTGGGTCACTGAATCGTCACAAGCCCACCTAAAAAAAAATAAATAAAGATTTTAAAGACATACATGTTTGTATCCAAAGTTACTAAATTAAAATTAAGCGATGATTGAAAAAAAAAACACACCTGAAGTCAGCTCCAAGCGAGGCAGCAATGGCATTTAGTTCACTCTGCATCTTGCTCAGCTTCTTCCCCACACAGATCACAACACCAGTCAGGGGACCAATTTCCTTTTCTGGAACCTTACAAACAAAATTGCCGCTAAAATTAATACCAATTATAATGTGGTATTACTGTACTATGCTGTAGTTAGAGTGTTTTTGCTTACCTTCTTCTCTGTTGTCTTTGTAAGCTGGGGGCTGGCAGTGACTGCTTGCATATCTGAGACGATATTGTGGTCGCTGTTGGCCAGAGCAGCCTTCAGGTTCCTGTTGATGACGTCCGTCAGTGGAGTCTCCACCCTTTCTCCTGGCTTGGATCTCCCACCTGGAGTCTCCAACGCTCCTAATGCGTCCTTAACAAAAGTATAGTCAAAGTATTTACAGTGTTTTCTACAAGTCTATGACATAAAGCAAAAATCTTAATTTTAGCGCTTATTTTTGTTGTTGTTGTTAAAACACCAGAGCTCAGAGAGTCCAACCTTGACAACAAATGGCCTGAAAAGCTGGTCTCTGCTGAGGAAACGAGAAGGAGTGTTCAGCTGCAGGGAGGGCTCCTTCTGAAGGGGGTTCCTTCTGCCGCCCTCCTGATTATATTTGGGGGTGCTGATGTCCTCTTTGGGCTTCATCTCGTTCAACACGGAGCAAAACATTTTGCTCTGAAAGCGGCCTAAATCCAGCGGGGTGACCACCTTTCCGCTCTGGATACCCAGCAAAGGGATCTCAGGGGAGGGACGTGCTGGTGGAGGCATGACTGGCTTCTGGGAACCACCGACAAAACTCTCATCCTCCCTCTCTGTGGAAGGAGAAAATATAGTCAGGAAGCAGTGATATACTTGACAAAATTGGACCTGTTATTACATTTAATCTATCTGGCAAACAGCTTTAAGGTTACGAACTGAGAATGGCAATACATGTCTACCAGAGGCATCAACCATGTCTCTAACCTGGTGAGGGTGGCAGGTCAACTAGAAAACGCTCCTCCGCCGCCCTCTGGCCGGTTCGAGCAGACTCCAGTATCCAGTGCATGGTGACAGCTGGAAGCCCCCATTTCTTTGCTGCCTGGTACTTTGTGCCTTCAGGGCTCTGCAGCACCAGATGAGTACTGGCCAGCATGCCTTTTTTCTGATTGGCCAGGCGCACAAAGTAATCCTGGACACTGCAGGAGGGAAATGAGAAAAGATGTAGTATAATAAAACTGGAAAAAACAATGTAAGAAAACCAATAAACATTAAATCAAAGTACAAGACATGTTTTATTATTAAGCTACCACAGCAAATGAAACTATCAGATAGTAAATCTAGACTCTTGGACACGGAAAAGCTTAACATCAAACTCCTCTGTAGCTCTTAATGTTTAAAACATTGAGCCTGAGAGTAGAATAGCACATGTGTGTGATCGAGATAGACATACTTGGCTCCAAGGTGCTTGGCCAACTCCACCAAGGACTCCCTCTCAGCTCCGGTGAACTGGCTGACTGAGAGAACACAATTCTTGAGAGGAAAACGACCATCCATCGCAGGAACAGGAGTGAATAGAGGGTTGGAGGAAAGCTGCAGGACACACTCCTTCTCCACACACATGGCCTGAAAATGAACAAGAGCAAAACATTTATATCTGCCTCAAACACATTATCAAAAGATTGCCACATCATCCTCCCTGCACAGATCTAAAGAAACCAGCATGTCTGTCATCTTACCAGCCAGGTATCAGTGACCACCTCATCCACCGTGGCCTCCACTGAACAGCCCAACAGTGGCACCACGGCATAGTCGGCCACAACACGTGTACGACCCATCAGCATCTTGCCTCCGTTTTCTGTCACCAATAGTGAGAGCTGTGCCTCGGCCTCAGGGCCAAATCCCACAAAAAGGAAACATTTCCCGACAAAGAGGCCTGCCTCGCTGGCTTCATGCAAGGTCGAGCCTGGCTCTGCTCCTCTGGTCTGGTTTGGTGTCCAGGATTGGGGCTGGGGCTCTGCAGCTGTACTGACGGACCTCCTGCTGTTGCTCTCTGCTGGTGGCGGCATGTCAACTGGAGGATAAAAGAAAACAAGATATAAATCACCAGGCTTCAAATGTCTTGGGACAATAACTAAATCCCTCAACAACAGATACTCACCTATTGTAGGGTCATCATCCATGTATTGAGAGAGCAGATCCTCCTCTGCTCTTTTTTGCCTGGGAGTGCTAGGACTGGCCGCAGGGGGACCGACCGAGGGCCGGGACGTTGGGGTGTGATGGGCTGGCACAGATACAGCAGCTGGAGCAGGGGGCAGACAGTCGGGGTGGAGGTAGCCTGCTTCTGGGAGTAGACATCCTTTGGAGAAGCTGTCCAGCAGCCACTGCACCGTCACTACATGAGGTCTAGAAACATATGGACAGAGTATCAGTAATAAATTAATTACCTAATATACGGTAAACTTTCCACTCTTTTTTTCAGTTCAATGCGTTTTGCAGACTTCTGTATATCTTACTTTATTGTGACTGCATATAAAGTTGCAAACAAAATTTACCATTAAGAATAAAGTAAGGATATATCTTGAACTTGAACACAGCTTAACTCAATAGAAGCTGTACTTTATACATTCAAATTTTGTTCCTAAAACCTGTTTTAAAATTCTCACAACCTCTAGTTCAGCTCTGTGTGACGTCACATATATTTTCTTATGTGCTTCTTTCATTCTTCACTGGAACTACATCCCACTTACAGTATGTTGAGTGAAATAATCAAATCCAACATGATTTTTCATGGCACCTCCCTCACATCAAATAGAAAATTCTAGCTGTACTATTTTTCATATTATACTCACAATTCAAACATATTTGGTAACGTTTCTAATAATTTTGAAAAGCAGATCTTGCACATGTGCTATAAGTGAGGAGGAAATAAATATCATGTAGAGTAAAAATCTCTGCTGTTCAGACCTGTGAGTTGCTTTGGACAGAAAATTCTTGAGTTCCTGGTCCAGCTCTCCCATCACCAGGTGTGTGAGTTCCTCACTGGGCTGGTTGAAGCGCAAACCTCCTGCAGCGTTCACTAGACGCCGCAGCTTCTCCAGTTTCTTCCCCGGCAGGCCACACAGATACAGCTGCACGACATTTAACACGTGTGAAATAAAGCCTAAATTGTGGCTTTCATGATTTAATTCAAGTAATTAGTACAACAAAACTTCAGTCTATGTTGAAAATATAATGAAACATTCTATATTAATACTAAATATTTCATAGTTAAACAGAAATGGAGGCCAGTTTCTTACCTTACAGCCATCCAGTAGATCATCAGCCGGGCATACGGTGAGATCCAGACTATCTATGGGGTCTGGAGCTTCCAGGCGGCTGATGGTGCCGTTGGTGAGGGCTGTGTCATTTATTGTCATGCTAGCATTAACAGAAATGTGACTCAAGCCCAACAGAGATGGACCATCTAGAGTTAGAAAAACAACAACAACAACAAAAACAGAATTTTTAATTTTGTTATATATGTTATGGGTTGAATACTGCAAATCAGAAACAATTTACAAGAGGCCATTGTTGTGCCCTGATGAAGATGAAAACATTGCGGCTCACCCTCCTTCTTGCTGGTTCCAGTAGGGGTAGAGGTGTGTGGTCGAGTGGTCTTTGATGCATTACGCTCCACCCTGTACCTGCTCTCATCCTGACAGAAGCCCTTCTCTATGCTGTCAAACAGCCAGTGCAGAGACACGCAATACACATTCCACTTCCTCGCACACTCGTACTTCTGACCTGCAATCAAATACAAATACTCACAATGATACTGGTAGCATGTCCAAGAGTGATAATTGTAAATGTTTCCTAGATAGTGTGATGATGTCTGGCTTTTATAAATAATAAACAATGACATTGCTGCTGACTTGCCTGTTGGTTCACTAACGATGAGGTGTGTACATTCATTCATTTTGAGCTGACCGGTGTAGTTGGCTCCATGCTGCTCACAGAGCCGCTGCACCTCTTTGCGCTCTGTGCTGGAGAGGCCTGTCACACAAACAGTGCAGCCACGCAGCACAGGACACAGATAGTCTTCCATGGGCAGGTCTGTGTACCTGAAAAGACTGAAGGAGAAAGAAAGAAGCGTTTTAATTAACCATCATCTACATGTCTAAGTGCCTTGCTTTTCTTATAATCATTATTATGGAAATGTTGTAATATTAACTAGTAAACATCGTGAAAATCATAATGTATTTTTCTGCAGTAGATGTTAATGAGATTACATACTTGTCCTGAGATCTCTCCCAGCAGGCTTTGACCCATGTGGGCAGCAGGATGGGTTTACCGAGGCTGGCAGCCACCAGGTATTTCTTGCTGCCCACCTCTCCTGCTATCAGGTGCGTGACTGATACATTTAGGTCAAGATAGACCCGTCCACCCATGAGTTTCACCAGATCCATCACATCTGCCTGTAGACAGAAACAGACAATCAGACAGATACAAACATACAGAACGCTTTAAAAGACACTGTGTTGACTTATATTTCCTAACTCTAAACCCCTTACAGAGAAGATTCAGAGTGCATTACATTACACTTTTCATATGTATTCTCCTGAAACTAACCGATTATATTTATTATTTAAACACCTAATGTATCCTCACATCACCACCCTACCTACCTTAGATAGCATTTCTTTTATGGGGGTTTATAATTTTGATTTGATCATTTACGCTGTTCTTCTGTAATTCTGCTGATTGCTTCATGTAAGACTCAATCATTCATGTCCTTGCTGATGTCTTGCTATTAGATTGCTGATTTCAAGCAAGCAACAATCTACAAAATATCAGAGGCAGTGAACTAACCCGTGTTGTTTTATCCAGGCTGGTGCAGGAGACAGTGATGTCAGCCATGGCCATGTTATAAACCGGCATCTCTGCTTTGGGGACACAACGCTGCTGCTGCAGGCAGTACAACACCACCAACGGACTCACCACTCGGCAGCCAAGCTACAAGACAAACAACAATGAGTAAGAAAGGGAAGAAGAAATCTCCATGATGCAGTTTCATCAATTCCTGTGAAATTCAGGTTTCAGGTTTCAAGGAATCAAAATATGAGCTGGACCTTCTTGCAGTGCAGAAAGGCTGGAGTGGTGAAGCTACTGAAGACAAACAGAGACTTGTCCTTCTGGTCCATTGCTAAAACAGCATCCTCATCGATAGTTTTCAAGTACTTTTCAGACTGTAACTCCAAAATGGCCTGTATGAACATAAGACACAAAATCACCAACTGCAAACAAAGAGCCAGTAACGTTAATAAGTTTGAACCAGATAATGGAGTTTACCTCATAAGCCTTGACAGCATACTCTGTTTTCTGTGCTTTACTTTCCACAAACTTCACAATGAAGCCTTCCTTGTCTCCGTTAGACATGGTCAACCTGTAAGGACCAGTAAAAAGGGACCAGTTTATAACAATGGCACTGGATGGCCTTAGCAGCAACGTTAGCCTCTGGCGTGACAATAACTATCACTTACAGAGAATATGCTATTTTAACAAGCAAATACCAAATTGCCTATGGAATGATACAACGCTATATGTAATATTAGCCATTTACTTATTAAAAAATAGTAATTTACGTCAATGTTAGCTGACCTGATAAGTTACTCACCTCCTCTTGGTGCACTCAGACTGTCAATAAATGTATATGCAGGGTTTACTTTGGCAGTAACATTAATCAATATGAACTCGGACTAGTCATGGGGCGCTGACGTTATTATACCTTATCAATAAAAGTAATAGTTTGTAAAACGCTATTGTCAATGTTAGCCTGCGCTAACTACGTAACGCTACTTGAGTTACAGTTTAACCGGTTAGCCAACATACAAACAAGCCTAAATAACGTTTCAAAATGTTTAAGAGACTTGTACTAATACTATGATAAACAGACATTCGTTTCTACTGTACTAAATAAATTAATAACCATTTTTACAATAAGTTTATCATTATAGTTCGGCAAAACTGAATATCAGCTGTTATTGTTATTCGCGCCAATGGCGCAACTTCCGGTGTTACTTGCTAATAGGACCGTGTGGAGTCGGATTGCAGTGTTCAAAAGATCCGCAGAAACTGAACATTAAACATATCAATGATATTGCATAACTGAATAAATACAAGTGCACAATGGCTCAAAAATACAAGCAGAATAATAAAAGCCAATATAAAACCATACAAAACCATTTGGTAAAATCCCATTAGCTTTATACTGCAAACCACATGACGTGTATTATATCACATGACCCTAAATAAAAATCAAGGTCTAGAGTTTTTATTACAATTTTCATTATCTAGTTACCAACATCAGCAGCTGTATCCCGTTTGTGAATTTGTCGGGAAGACCAAAGTAGCCTATAGCTTACATCAAGATCCAACTGGAAAACCATATCCATCCAAATGTGTGGTTCCTACATAAATCACACAAATTTTTCTTTTTGGACATTTTTTTTTTGAAAATTTAGATGATTTTATGTATTGTGAGGACAAGCCTGCTTGAATATAAATTTGGTAAAAACTGATTAGTAAAATAATTTTAAGCATATTTCTCCACTGAATAAATATATTTAATTCCCTTGAGAAATTAATCTCTCAGTAATCTCACGGGAGAGCAGATGCCACAGAAAAATACAAAATATTTGCATAAAATATGCATAACAAACTGTGCAAGTCTAGATAAGTTTAATGCCAGCTTGTTTTTTAGTGGATAAATTTCTAAACTATTTTAAAACTGTTTGCCCTTCAAACAAAAGATAATATACAAAAACCCTACATGCTATAATTTCTATTGAAATGTGTAAGTAAAACTAATCTTAGTCTTCTTTATACACGGTGGTATGGAACAATAAATAATCCCAAATTATACTTTCTAGTCTCTCTCTCCCCTTGATTTCCTATATATATATCATATATAAAAATGTTTTTTTCCTCTTATGTAATTATATGAATATACTGTATGAGTACAGGTATATGTACATATATGTTGTACAAATATGTTGAGTTATTGTATAGTTGAATGCCTGGGCATGTATTAGTAGTATCAGTATTAAGAGTAGAAAATAACAAAAATTATAAATCACAAAAAAAGTGCAGCGTGAGAACATTTTGTATGAAGTAGCAGTCATGACTCCAATTATAACCAAAAGTAAAATGTCTAAAATGTTGGATTATTTGGATTTTTTTACTGCAAAGTCAAGTTAGAAGCCATGTCTGTAAATTGAAGGTAAACACCGGAAGATAATGATATAATATCTTGGCTCGGCAAATTCCGACCAATACTTAGTGATTACTCTGCTTCCTAAAGAAAATACATGTATCAAGTTTCTCCTTTGGCAAAGAAAAAATAACTTTTAAAACACGAGTGTCAAATGAAGACTCTGCTGAAATCTGTAACTTTGACAAACACAAATGTAAATACAAAAGAACAACACTGTGGGTTCCCTTTTATTCTTAAAATTTTATGTACAAGTGCGACTGATTTATTTTTTTTTTTAATGTACATTCAATATAGAAAGTTTATATACGTAATATTACATTGAACATTTCACAAATTGCACTAGTCTTTCACATAGATTCATAATCAGAGTCAACGTCATTCGTCATGTCTTAGCAGAAGCTCATTTCCTGTGGTTATTATTCACTTATAAATATTCTAGTGCTTTTTGCATTCTGGGGGGGAAGGAAAATTACTTTAAAAAAAAAAAAAAAAAATCGAGGCAGAAAGAGAAGTCTTCAAAGAGAGAGCAGAATGAAGTATGAATTAAGATCAGAGGAATAAGAGGCTGGATGTTTGGAGAGCAGATGTGTGTCATCCTTAAAAGCGTGGATCGAACCCGCATCGGTCTGAGGGTTTAAGTGACATGGGTAGAGAAATCATACACATCTATTTTGTGATTTCCTATTTTACCTTTTTTTTTTTTTTTTTTTTTTTAAACTTTTCCAGACAGGAATCCAGTATATAGACTAGTAAATGACACGTTGATGTAAGAGGTGGTTAGGTCCTGTGCACAGATGTGACACAAATGAGGCAGAGAAACCCTCAGTTAGACAGGATTTATGGGCAAGTGCAGCCAATCAGGATATGACTAAGAGGAATAAGATAACGGAGAACAAATTAGCTATAATAATCCTCAGTCATCCGATGGTCTTTCTCATGAAAAAAAAAAAAAAAAAAAACCTAGAGTAAAAAATATATTCATACAAAAAGTAAACTCTTCTGTGTCATTGGAAGAAAAAGAAAAAGAAGCACAGAAACAAAAACAAATGTGGTCATCCGTTAAAACAATTTCAAAGCGTTTATGAAGACTTGAGTGCCATTTTTGGAGGGGGAGAGGAGAGTGATTCTGGAGGAGGTGTCGCAGAGATTTTGGTGACGGTCGATGACGGCCCGCTCTCCTCCGTCCTTCCCTCTCTCCGTCCCCTCGTCCGGGAGCTGAACAGTCCCTCTGAGCTTCGGCCCGTGAAGCTGCAGGGCAGTCTGGGTGCCTGAGCGTGACTGTGTGTGTGTCCATCAGCCTTGGTCTCCAATGTCGTTGTCCACGGGGGGTGGGACGTTGGGCATTACCGTGGTGCCAGTTCCTGCTGTAAGGTAACCTGCTACTCCTGGACCTACAGGTGACAATGAGATAGAGGAGATACATTACAGGTGTGACTGGGCGGGATGGATGGAGCGCTAGAGGTGAGATCCAATGATGTACTAAACTAAAGACATCCACTACTGTATGTATGGAGGGGAGGGGGTGATCACTACAATGACTGCAATGTTCATATTTTGGACCAATTACTAGACACCATTTAGCAATAATGGCTCTTCTCTCTCTTGAGAGCTTCCTTTTCAGGAGTGAGAGTTTAGAAAGGCTGCTGTATATGAAAAATATACAGAGCATGTAATAGGTAGGAAAATTATTTGCTCAAATGTGTCATCCTTTGATAAATGGATAAATGAAAGGACGCGGTGGAAGTGCATCAATTTCAAAGTAGTTATAGTTCTGTATTTTCTGTTAGAAACATTCTCTGCATTGATGTATTCAACTGAGAGTAGAAATACAGCATGTTGATTTTTTAAATCAACATGCTTAAATAATTTTGTTTATACTGTGTAAAAACTGTGATGCACACAAAACCTTCGGACTGCTGTCACCTAAATAAGTTCAATTCAAAGTGAGCACAACTGAATAACATTAAGATTTGGAGCGTTATAATTTTAGTTTCATTATTTAAAAAGGTCCTTTTTGAGGTATATAACATAACCTATGACTCTATCAACCCTAAATTAATCTTTTGTATCATCATCTGAACATGCATTCATGTGTATCTGTAAATATAACAGCTCAAAGAAGAGTTTTTTGCAACATGTGAATGAGGAGCAGACTATGGTGGGAACATGACAAAGAAATCATTTGAGGTAGAAAGTTTGATGTGATGTAATATGAAGGGGGCATGTAGTTAGTCATTAATCAGGCTCTGCTCAGTAGCACGTGAACAGGAATATGAATGAATCAATTCAAAGCAACTATATGTAAACACCTTTATCAATATTGTCTTGTCTAGATTAAAGTCAATAATTGGAATATTGCAATATTATATTATAGTCAATGTAAAATAAGCCATTACTAATTATTTAGTTTTAGTATTTTGGGACTTTTCAAAATCAATTTCATTAATTAAATCACATTAAATCATTTCATTTCAATTTGCATCAACTCTTCAGTCACTCACTCATTTAGTCTTTTGTGAGAGTGGCAGTCACAGAGCAAACCCTTATTACATTTGCCACAATCTATTCATCAGTTGACTTTTTGTTGAGTACTCTTGCCAAGTCACTATTTTCTTCCACTTCTGGATACACGCTGCCAGCATTTTTTAAATTTCTTCAGGCTTCACTGTTTTCTAATTAAAAACTTCCCGCTCATCTCGCCCAGAGCAGCCTGGAAATCTCCTGGTGTTCCGACAAATCACATTACATGGGGCAGTAATCACATTCATCTGTGAAAGTTAGGGGGTGAAAGTAATCATTTTCAACTTTCACAGGCATTTCTGTTAATTCCTGACCCTGGAATGTGATACAGAGTTAGTGAATGGGGATGAAGATGATGTGACATTTTATTTAGCGTTGCTAGGATGGAGAGATGGGAATGGAAAATGGAATGTAGAACAAAGATGGAGGTAAAGAGGCAAGGCTGCAGTAGGAGCGAGGTAAAGTCTACCTGCATCAGAGCAAGAGAGAGGAGGGCTGTGAAGGCCCAGCTCAGGAGTCTAGAGCCCACCTCGCAGTGGGCTGCTGGCGGCCAGGAGAGAAGGAGTGGATACCCCTGAGGAGGAAATGTGGAGGACAAAGAGGAAGGGAATGGCAGAGCCAGGACGTTATAGGATGTGGAGAGAAAAGGGGTCGCTGGGGTTTTTAAGCATAAGTGAGGAGTCAGCCATAAGGTGGTTTTAAGGATAAAAGCAAAGCATTAGGAATCAACGTCAGCTCACAGAAAGGCAATCAAGACTTACCGTGTAAGCACTTTGGCCTTTAGAGAAAATATTTCAACAGTCTTGCTCGTTAAAAAAATGTTAACTAGCAGGTTGAATTTAAAGAAATAGCGTACCTGTCAGGTAGCCTGCGGTCTGAGACTCTGAGATGAAAAGATCATGTTTCTGGTCCTTGAAGGCGTTCCACACTGAGGACTTGGCTAGTATCTCATTCACCTGTGAAGCAGAGATCAGCAAAGTGTTTCAAATTAGATAAATAACCAGTTTGATGGAATTAAGATCACTTATGGTACTATTCATTCAATTGTTTTGATTATTGACTGTATATAAAGAGGTTTGGCCTCGTCATTCTATCCTACCTGCTCTCCATACTGCAGACTGCGAGTCATGGACTTGAGAGCCTTTACGATCTGGGCCTTGGTTGCTGAAGGGTTTTCTATTGTCTCCAGGCCGATTCCTTCCAGTAGCTTCAGGAGGTACGGAACCAGCTCCACTCTTAGAGCCTGTTCAGTAAATAACAGTTATATTATATTAAGGCAACACTGTCAATGAACAAAAATAAATAAATACTGTAACACAACAATGACACGACAGTTTACCTGGGCCACAAGTTCTGTCTGCTCCTTCTGGAACATACGGTTAAGAGCCTCACAAGCCAATCCGGCCATGTCTGCACGAACTTTCATTCCAGTCATTAGGGGGCCGATAGTCTCCAGAGAAGCCATGCAGCGCACACACAGCTACACAAAACAAGACAGCTTTAGTTAATGTATTGAGGGGAGAAACTCAATGCTCAGTGTGAATCCTTGATAAATATGTAAAAAAAAAAAAAAGCAAAGCGAGTCCTGCTTTCAGTAGCTTAGTGTACATATGAGTCAACTTTATGCTTTGATCCCTCACCTCATTGTCTGAGAGCACGTGAATGAGGCGGATGGAGCTCTTGGGAACAGCGTTGTTCTTGTGGTTGAGTGTTGCCAGGACGCGCGGCAGGTGACCCAACGGAGGAACCTGATCGGCCAGCTGGCTCTGTGTGCTGAAGAGACAAACTGCTGCCGTGGTAACCGTCTCCAAGGCCTCACCCTACAGCAAACAAGAGAGCGCCGTCAGACGTGAAACTGCTTGTGTGTGAGAAAACGAAGCGGAAGTATCAAATACTGTTTCTGTTTCTGAGTAAGGCCGCTCACGTTAGGGTTGTTCTTCTCCAGCAGCTCAGTCAGGGTCTCCAGGAGGGACACCAGGAACTCTCGAGGCTTGCGTAGCACCCAGCCTGGCTGGGCGATGAAGATGCGCAAGAAGACTCCACCCACTTCTATCTCACCCTGCCCTGCTCCGTACGCCACTGTGAATTCCTCTGGCAACTGAGCACACAGAGCCAGAGTTTATTTTAAAGTTAAACCACATACAACAAATTACTGTTCAACAGCAACGATGCATAACTTCACTTACTCTCCAGTTCACGTCAGGATTATCCTTCTGCTGTTTAAAGTGCCTGTAAAGGATTAAAAAAAAACATATTTAGCAGTTAGGATACTGCACTATTTCACACCTGTCACGTTCTTGACCACTCTGCTGGGTATTTGTTAAATGATAAATTAAGTTCAGGGCTCGTGTCTTACTCGAGCATCATCTCCCGGACAGTGGTGGACACAGTCTCCCTGGAGCTGTCATTCCAGATGAGTTCAGGATTCTCGTGCGTTCCCTCGAAAATGTGCACCGCTGCCTCTGCGTTGTCTCGCATGGCGTCCATGAACACACCCGGAAGGAAACGTATCAGTGTTAGCCGCACCTGGCAGACAGGAAATTATCAAAATGATTGAGGAAATATGAGAACAAAGCAACGAGGTCAGTAAAGATCAATTTGCTTATTTGAATGTGAGGACATTGCAACGAATAAATGTCATTTGACTTTTTCTCATACACTTGTTACACCTTCATTTTACTACATCATCCTGTCTTCATTTTAATGTAAAATATTTATTAAACCCAGTTTAGAAACCTGATTTAAAAACTTCAGACTTCTAATGTGCAGCAAGTTACTTGTTGAAGCAGTTCTTTCCACACTGACCTTTGGCCCAACCAGCTTGTCCGAGGTCATCTTGGAGAAGAGCTCTGCAGTCTGTGTGCGCACTTGGGGGTGTGTGCAGTTACAGAAGAGGTCTAGCAAGTAGATCAGAGCACCTGCAGAGCAAACAGATTAACATGAGCATCCATGCACTCAGACTTCACATGAATATGGAACAGTGTCCAGAAAAAAGTAGAATTACACTGACCTTTGGCCATAGCCTCTTTCACTATCTTTGTGTTGGAGGTCAGTGCATACAGGGTTTCCAGCACCATTTGCCTGCCTAAAAGATAAAAAAAAACACTTGAATAAATATAGAAAAAGTAACAAGCAACAAAACTTGTAAGAAAATAAGTTCTTTTCTGTTTTAGAGTGAAGTCTTACTGGAGGGGAGCGAGTGCAGCAGCAGCAGAAGGTTTGACAATACCAGGGACTCAGCGATGTTGCTCACACACTCTTGGTTTGATGTTACTGTGTTCACAACCTGCAGAGAAACCAACATGATGTGTCAAATGTGTGGGGATTTCAGGAATCCCATTTCAGAGATAAGAATGAGTAAGAGCAGGTTGACTGTACCTCCAAAACCAGCTGCTGCACTCTGCCAGCTCCATGAACCCTCAACAATGAGAACAGCAGCTTGAAATGACCGATGCACTCTGACTCAGAACCTGTAATTACAGAGAAAAGGTTACATTAACACATAGTACACATCATTCATTTAATCTCCTCTTCAGACAAAAACAGGACCAACAGGACCAGAAGAAATGTCATATCTCACCAGGGTTGTTCTTGATGACATTACGAAGAGCCTCTAAAGCCATCTCAGCAAAGCGGAGCCTCTCAGCATGCTGCTGGGACTCTACCTTGTTGCTCTGACTCATAGCCAGCAGAGTGTGGAGGTACTGGGCTTGGGAGCCTACGTAGTCCAGCAGGCTGGCTGCAAATGCTTTGGGATACTAAACACGGGGGTGGTAAAACACATCAGTAGCATTAAAAACTAGCGTATTAAATGTGAAAATACAAAAAACTAAATGAGTTCAGTTAATACTGCTGTCAATATTCAAAGTAATCTGTCACAATGTGCTTTATAATTTAGTTCCCTGCTTTATTCGCTGTTAGAATACTGTTGAGAAAAGGAAAATAATAAAAAAAGGCAGACTGAATGTGGCAGTAATACCATCTTGTTTTTCTACTCACCTCAAGTGGGAAAGATGGCTGCTCGTTGTAGACCCTGACAAAGATCTCCCCAACTATCAGCTCTTTGCTATGATCATTGAATATGAACTCAGCACCAAAGCTTTTATCGTTTTCTCCCTGTAAACAGACCACAGAGAAAATGCATGAGCTATAGTAAACATTTTTTAGACTAGTCAGATGTATAGACAAAGTGTATAACCTGTTTTTAAATTTGAACCTGACAGTATAACCTGTGTCATTGTGTTATGATATTCTTACCCTCTTGATGTTTCCCTCCTGCTGTCCCTCCAGGAACTCCAGCAGCTCGGCTCGTGTTCCGTTGTTCCAGATCAGGTACGGGTTCTCTGAGTTACTATTCAGCAGCTTCAGGACCTAAATGAACAACAGAGGATGTGAAACTCAGTCTGCTACGGCTTTCTGCCACGCATACACAACCCCACCTATCCAGCTGTTCAACTGACCTCAGCTGGAGATCCTGCGCCGAGCTTCCTTGAGATGTACGGTGTCAACATGGCAGCTAGGCTCTTGCGGATGGTGGGGTTCTCTGGAGGTGTGCCGTCCACACCGTTGGTCTCTGAAACAGGATTGTTACCGTCTGGGGTGTGTGGCGTCTGGGTGTAGCCTCCCAGACGGCTGAGGGCCACCAGGCTGAGCTTGGCCAGGCTGTTTGCAACCTCCTGCTGGTTTGTGTCCTGGCTAGCCTGAACGCCACTCTCCTCCAGAGTGTAGTCGTAGTTGAAGAGGTGGACCAGCAGGTGCCAAAGCACGCCGGCGTGGTACAGATGAGTCTGTAGGAAGAAATCTATGGCGAAGGAGCTGACGCACTGTACTGCCAGGGATGCAGTTTTTGGGAGACCCTGAGAGGAGGCGAGGAGAGAGAACATGAATCACTGCCGAGTGAAAATTAATCTCTTTAATTACTCGTTAAAGCAGCTGTCTGGTTTCAGAACAAGTATGAGGATAACACTGAAGGCGCTACATGTAGCACTTTAATATTACTAAATAATTAACAGATGATGAGACACTTCTATTAGCAAGTAATTGAGTGGCAGTGGTGGCCGCAACAGGGCTCTGCATTTAATTCAGCTTTTTATGTTCTCCAAGATGGATTTGAGTGAAATGATAAGACAGTTTTTTGCCATAAAGGCGCAAAGAAAAAAAAGAGGATGATGAAAAAAATCACTTCTAGAATCTTTATTTACTTAACTAAAGCAAAATTGGGAACCTAAACAAAAGAAACAAGGAATTTTTAGTGGCTGCTGGCAGCCCCAATACTAATTCTAATAACAAGATTTCATAAAAAAAAATCTAACAATGTCATATTGATGTTGAAAAATAGAACACATAGCACATTTATGAAGTGCTGTGTCAAAAATTAATTTCAATTTGTAAAAATTTTTCATTTGTAAATAAAAGACAGAAAGCTTGGAAGAAAGTAAACAAAGTAAGTGAAAGATCCTCACCTTTCCGTAGTACAAGATGTGACAGAGGTCCCTGATGATACTGGGCAGTTCGATGATCTTTTCCCTGCATTCTTCAAACTGAGCTGCAACGCTGTAGCACTTACAGATGTGCCCGCACACCTGTGGCACATTAAAAAAAAAAGCCTTAAAAAAAATTGTAATGTGGGGGGTACGTCTGTCAGCTTAACAGAGAGAGGTGACTTTACCTGAACAGCCATGTCATCAGCCTTGCTGGATGCTGTCAATACAGCAACACACCGAGAAAGGGCATCCAACAACACCTAAGTATTCACAGGCAGAAAAAATGTATTTAAGTTATTTAAGTTCCACAACACAACACACAAATATGTGGACTTGTAACATTGAATTTAGACAGGATAACCCTTGCTGATGTTTCAGGAGTTATACCTCGATGCCATTTTCACGGCGCAGCTCCTCTGCATTCAGAGCAGAGCAGTTGACTGTGTGGAAGGCCAGTTCAGCCGCAGCCGGGAGCAGAGGGGAGGTCTTGGAGAACAGCTGATCGTCCTCCGTCTCCATGGTGATTGTTTTGATGAGCATGGGGTAACCGGCGTATTTGTAGGGTTCCAGTTCTGTTTATACACAACGAAGCGGTCAGAGTAGTGAGCTTCTACACCAAGCCGGTCATTATCAACTAAATTCACTTTTTTACAGTTATAATTCAGAAAATGTGTCTAGACTTGTTTCTGTCGAGATGTATACAGTGAGAGATGAATAGCAAAAATGACAGACAGGAAGTTTATCGATCTACATACCTTCTTTGTGTCGGTTAAAGAGGATGCTCTGACTTTTGAGGATAAGGATGATGTTTTCTGGGTCAGGGCCGTCCAGGATTCGTGCAGACTTTGTACAGAGGAACTCGTAGGCCTTGTTGACCTTTTCAAACATGTCCTGAAAGATAAAACAAGTTGATATGAAACATGTGGATATTCTAAGCACTGAGGTACACAGTATGTCGGTCATGATCATACTACACACCCTGCCCTCTGGGTTCTTGTCAGGATGGTACTTCTGCGCCAGTCTGAAGTAAGCTTTCCTGATTTTGCTCTCCTCATGCCTGAAGACAGAAACGCCAAACAGAAAGGCATATTTAATGACAACAACTTACACGCATTTAATAATAGTAATAAAAAAAAGACAAATAATGTATTTCTCACATCCCACTCACTTCTAAACGGCCACATATCTCATGTTTATTGCTACTAATCACTGAGGATGATTCAGAATTCAAGAGGAATAGTAACAAGTACTAAATAATTAAATGCCACTCACTGCCCCTGTCCTTTGGGGAGGTTGAGGACTTCATAGGCATCATCTACAGACATAGAGGGAGGCTTCTTCTCCACCTCCCTCTTCCAGGCTTCAAGAGTGTCTTTTAGCAGCTTCACCTGTAAGGATAGTGGTGGTGGTGGATTGTTAGAAGAACCCTTAGAAAATACAGGCAGGGCATTGATAAGGAAGTACAAGCATGGATAAATAAGGATAATAAGAAAAAAAGAGACATACAGCATCACGAATAGGCCAGTTGGGGAAGCGGGTGGTGTCACACAGATGTCTGAGGTAGTAGATGTTGCAGAAGAGCTCGTTGTCAAGCTGAGGGAAGCTGATCACAGGGATGGGGCAGTACTGGTAGAGGGCCCGCGTGTTACTCTGCAGCCTGGGGCTGAAGTCAGCTACGTGAGCAGCTATCTTCTCAATCATCATCCGCCTGGAGCAGAGAGTTCAAAGAGACACTATTAAAATTCCCATAAACCAGATGCAGGCTTTCATTGCTGCCCTTCTCACTGCAAAATATCTCTACTTTGCCTTTTAAAGCAGACTAATAAGTCATGAAAGAAATGACTCCCTACCTCATCTCGCTGCTCCAAATGGCCTCAGGTGTGTCAAACTCTCCGAGGAATATCTCAGAGAAGCGCTCAGCCTCGTAGTTCTCCAGATAACACACCATGGCTTCAGGTAGCACTGGTCCCAGAACACTACGCTGCACTATGTCCTGACCCTTAGACACAGAGCACAACAATCAAATGTCATTTTTAAAAAGAACATAGGATTCTTAACCAATCGTAATCTTTATGGTAGAAATCTGCATCTAAACTAAACCAACTTTACCTCCTCTGATTTGAAGGCTTGCTTCAGGTGAGTGTACTTCAGGAACCTGCAGGGTTGTCACAGAGGTCAATATTAACAGTACACAAACACACACACGCTACTTGAACCCTTACTTGTGCCAATGTGTAAAAGCCAAGATAAAACTAAATAAAATGTAGGTTTCTGCTGATAACTTCGGCATGTTTATACAAAATATTCACGTGTCGTTTGCTTGTGGTGTGTTTTCACCTCGCTACAGGAAGCACATTGGAGCCCGTGTACATCATGATGAAGAAGAAGACCCCTGTTAAGTAGAGGCGCTGCAGATTAGGGTTGTCCTGCATCACCAGGTACATGACATTGGCTACCTTTTCCACCAGGATGGGGTCAAAGGTCAACAGCAGCTGGAGAGAGGACAATGCAGATAAAGGGGAGCCAATCAAAACATAATTTTATTTAATTAAACAATCAACCAAAGATGCTATGGCAAAAATTTAAAGACAATCAAATCAGAGTCAAACTGTGCAATACCTGGACAATGTGAGGGAGGCAAGCGCTGTCACTGATCATCCTCTTGATCTTAGGCAAAGGACGGATAATGGAATTATCTTGATCCCTGGGAAATAAGAGGATAAGAACGTATCTTACAATGAAGGTCTAATGGCTTTGTGATCTAAGCAAAATGACAACACATATTAGATTGTTTTGACAGAGAAAGAATATTACACTAATACATAAAAGAAAGGTGCACACATGCTGCCACAGAGACGTTTTGTGTGGTCCCCCACCTGCTGGGGTAGTAGGAGCACATGGTGATGAGCATGTTGAGGATTAGTGTAGCCAGGTCGGACTCATTCATCACCGCCTGTCCTGTGGCCAAGAGGCACCATTTCAGCTGGGGAATGGCCTGCAGGGGGCGCCAGCCGTCCATCCCCTGAGCCCAGCAGCGTGTCTTCGCTGTCAGGACGCCTGTGCTCCAAAACTCCTGCATCTAGAGAGGGAAAAATAAAAATACAATTAAGGTTAAATAATTGAATAAAAACACACAAAAAATACTGCAATGACTGGGATAATGCACTCAAAATCAAAACTATATGTACAAACAAGATGTTTATTAAACTATCCAGCAAATTATTACGTTAGACAGGCATTGTTATTTCCTCTTTATTCCATTTTGATAAATTGTTGTTTGCAGGAATTACATTTAACTTTATTTTCAAATTGATTTTACAGTGAATAGTGGAGTTTTGCTGGTGCTGGACATTTCAAGGAGATCACATACCTCCTCAAAACTGAAAGGTCCTCTTCTTTCCTTGTCTGCGTTACCGAAGTACCACTCCTTCTCACTCTCCCTCTTCATGTCTGGTGATGCTTCCAACACGTTGCTCTGTGGGATTTAAGAAGACCTTCATTTGACACTGTAGACAGATTAATTAAATGCAGACCCAGAGTTTAAGATTTGAACACATGGGTCAATGTTAAATCCATTCTCATCAGAGAATTAAAACATCTAGGGGGATATTTAGAGGTGTAAAATATGGGAGGAGGGAATGGAAATGTATACAAATAGCTGCTGCATCTGAAATGTGACATTCGAGATATATGTTTATATAAAACTAAAGCTACAGCCATGTGTTTACCTGTAGCGGCACAGTGGCTCTGCTGGTATGCAGATGGGCCAAGGTGAGCAGGTCCACCAAGATACGCACTCCATTCGAGTCCATCACCTCCTTCACATTTTTCTGCAAAGCAAAAGATTGATTATTTAACAAGAGAAAGAAGTGTGAGACATGAACATGCAACTCCAAGAGACACAGATGCTTTGATTAGCTTACCTTGTTGAGAATCAGTTTGTTGAGGAAGAGGATGAGCCTGTCTCTCTCCAGTTTGTCTGTACACTGTAACCACAGAAATGCATTTCCAGGTTGGTAAAATACAGCCAAAATAACAAGCCGGTGTTAATGTCTTAACCATATGAACACTTGTAATGACATTTTGTTTGTACTCACTCGGTCCAACATGCCCACGATGTATTTCGTGTCTGTGAAGGTGCCGATCTCCTCGAAACATTTCCCGTAGACTATTGTTAGCGCCTGCAGGCACAGGCACTTCATTGTGACTTTGGGTGTAAGCAGAAAGCGATGGTAGAGCTCATTGAAGAACTCATATCTAAATGAGCGGAAAGGAGAAGCAAAAAAACATCTTTTAGGATCCAGAGCTGAGTTAATACCATCAGTACAGTCGGTTTGGTTTGTTGTATTGTCGTCTTACGATCTCTTGATGACGCTCGACTCTTCGTTTTCATCCTCCTCCAGCAGCAGACGCAGGTAATAATCTCCTATCTTTATCTCATCTGAAAGGCACTCATATTTCACCTGCAAACATATACAGGCAGAGTATATTTCACAGTTTTAGAATCCATCCAATCCTTCATTCTTCACAGCAATTTACAATATACTGCCTATATAAAGCCTAACAAGCCATTTGATTGTTGTATCACACATTTTTTTTCAACAAATTCTAGCTGAACACAAACCTCGAACTCCTGGTGGTTCCAGGAGATAACGGTGGCATTGCCGAGCTCACGGTCCACGCCGAAGGCACGCATCTCGCCCTCCAGCGCGTCCCGCAGCTCCTCCCTCGTCTTCAGGTTCCAGATGAGGTTGGACCGTGCGTGGTCGAGCTGGAATCTTGAGAAGAGAGAAAAACAGATGAGGATGGCAGAATGAAAAAAGTGGTGGAGTACGTGACCTAAAAGTCAGAGGCTTTATTCATTTTTGTCCATCAAAATTACAGAATGTTCTGTCCTGTCATAGTGTCCCTAAAATACAGCTAAAAAAACTCTAAACTAGCATAGTGGTTTCTTGGTTAGTGATTCCAAATTCCCAAAAACTTGGAGCTGACTCGGTTAGTTAATGGGTCAAAAAAGCTAGAATGAGATTTGAGGGCCATGTGGTACCTGTAGTAGAAAAGCTCCCAGTTGGATTCGATCTTTATCCTTTGCCGTCTCTTTCTCAGGATGACAGGCTTTTGATTCGGGTTCTGAAATCAAATGAAAGACACAAAACTATGAAAAACTATCATAATGCACAGCTTCCAACATTTGTCCGTTTTCAGCTTATGGTATGAAGAGAGTTGTGAAGATAAAATGGCGACAACATGACCAACAGTTTACACAAACAACAACAACAACAACACCAAAATTTAAATGAATGGCACCAGTATGTAAAAAAAACAAGGTAACAACAATTGACAATGGATAAATTAAGAAGAATATTAGAACAAAGAAACAAACAAAAAAAAAAACACCAAAAAACAATGTCATCATAGCACCAACATAGAAAACAAGGTTATGAAAACACAAAAACCAAAATGGGATCCCAAAATTGGATGCGTTCTGTAATCCTCGCTAGACGATAACAGGCCTTTCCCCCAAGTGTGCACTTAAAATACCGACATGCTTCTCAGAATTACAATCACATATTCTCATGAATCTGTTGATTCCTGTTGCAAAGAGGATGTGGCTACACAGCATTTACAACCTTTAAAGTTCAGTATGTTATACCACTAGAAAGAAACATTTTTCTCTTTGGTGTCATAAAGTGATGCTGCAATTTCCTGCATAATCAAACATGCTGGTAAGTAATGTAAAATACCATTGAAGAGGCCAGCACAGGTCACCTGGCAAATGTACTTCTGTTTATAGTAATTAAACTGAACTTATATCTCAAACTTAAATTGGTCATTATTTATTGATGACAAAATGCTGCAGATAGCATCGTTAAGCAACTGAATAATATATAGACAGTACGTCACTGTAGACATCCTGTCTATTATCAGCAGGACAAGAAGAGAATATTTTATGATCTAATTGTATAACATTGATGAATATTGTTTTGCTATTTTGCAAGGAACTGTTTTCCATTTCACCCAGTTCATCCCGTCCTAAAAGCTCCTGTTAGGTCATTGCCTGGCTGAATTAAAAAACACACCCAACGTATCACATGAAGATGGAAAAATAGTTTGTTGAAAAGAGAGAATATGTAAAGAACGTGGATCCCATTGGTCAGTCCTACTTACCAGGTTATTTCTGTCCTGCTGCATTGTTTGACAGCAGAGAAACCACACAAGACAAGGGGAGGGTGGGGCAGAGACAACACAGAGAGATTATTGTTCCTCGGATCAAACAAAGATGAATCTCAAAAAAAAAAAGGGTAACAGGTCACTCGAGTACTAATAAAAAGAGGTTGACATACAAAACTAACACTAAATCCATCAGATTTATTAGCTGAGTATCCACTGTCTATCTATTGCTAATAAATTGCTAACAAACAAGTATACATGCAGCTTGTGGTAAAGACATGAAATGATGGCTGTGATTTGGTAACATTCAGTGAAAGCAAGCCAATCAGACACATGTAATTGATCATCTTAAGCCATTTTGAGTCATTCAATTCAATACCAGTGTAGCCAGAGTAACAGAAAGGGAAGACTGGTTACTTTTGAGGTTACATTATAGCTTTTTTGAAAGTAGATTTGATTTGTGTTTTGTTAAAAAGCCAGAGAGAAGGCAGCAGTGACCAAAAGTTTTGGTCAACAGTCCTGCTGTTGCCAACTTCAACCCGCCTGCACAGGCTGAGTCTCAATCACATTTACTACATGCACTTGTGACATTTAGTTCCGACATGTCATCACATTTGCATCCTAATAAAAGACCTTCAAATTTATACAACATTATGGTCACATTCAACACCAATGATGGCCTCTGGTGCACAGCAAAAATACACCTGTGATGAAAAATATCTGTCATAGCTGAAGGAAAAAAATGTGTTAGTCATTTATGAACAAGTGTGCAAGCGATTCAAACAGCGAGGCGTGTATCTTGAAAAAAGAAAAAAAAATCAAATGTGATTTTTATCTGGACATAAACTGCTTCCCCAAGGTCAGGCAGCCTCACAGCTGTCACAAGCTGGCACTGCTCCCCATGCAAAATAGCTGCAGCAATGGAAAAGTATGTTAATAAGTTTGCTTCTGGATTCTGCAGTACCGTTCAGCATCAGCAGGAGGAGCAACTGTTAGAGACACCTGAGCAGACAAAGTGAGCAGCGGTAGCAGTAAGCTTGTGTGATAGATAACAGATAAATCAGCCCTTTTAGTTCCTTTGCAAAGGGAAAGAAATCCTCACCTCCTTCTGGGCTATGCCCATCTTATCTCTCCAGTGCATCAGTACTACATCCGCCTTCTCCTTGGCAAACTTCTCCACCTCTTTGGCTGCTTTGCCTGCTATCCGCTGCCACTCAGGCACCTTGTTTCGGTTGAGCTGGTCCTACAGGAAAGAAAGATAAAACAACAATTACATTTAAAAGATGCCAAATGACTAACTGTGCTTTTTGTTCATTCTGCAAAAATCTACAGTCGAGATGTGTTTGTGCAGATACCGTGGCAATTTTTAAGTTGTCTCGGACGTGCATCCTGTCCACATCTTTCTCCGGGACTGGGTCAGGACTGTCCAGGTAAGCCAGCAGGCCTGTTGGCTAAGATCAAGGTGAAAGAACAAAGCAAAGTGAAATGGGTAAGGATTTAAACAGGGTTGCTCAGCTGCCAGACAAAAACATTGGCTTATGTCCTGGAATACTTTGCCTCTATTGCTATTGTTAATACTAATAGCTTCTACCATGACTACTGGACAGGCATCAGATATTTGTTTAAAAGTCAGAACTGGGCTGATTTGGAGACTTACCAGTATTCTCTTCAGGAGATTCATGGCAACAGGGTTCTCTGCTGTCCACAGACCCACCAGATGGCGACTCAGTTGTCTAATGAACAAACAACAGACGCACGTTTTTGAGCCATTTTTTCTTACTTGTCATTTATCAAAGTACAAACACAGTTGATCTGCACAAAAAGTAGTACACACAATGTAACCAATATGAAAGATACTATACAAATAAAGTTTGATTGCTACGTAGGTAAGAGGATTAGTGAGTTGGCAGCTACCTGTTGGTCAGCATCCTCTGGTCGGCGCTGATGGTGAACAAAGACGTGTGCAGATGTCTGGGAAGAGCCCCCTCACTCAAAGCCAGCTCTTGCATCTTAGTGGCTATTTCCTTGTCTCCCTCCTAAACATAAACAAACAGGAGTCGGTTATTACAGTAAACCTCGAGCCCTCATGATCATACAATCATCATTAAATTAAAAGAACATTCACAACAATTCAGAGCACCAAACCCACAGAAAGGCTTACCTCAATGATGGCCTTCATCACCAGACCAGCTCCCTTAACGATCGCCATAGAGGGATGCTAGAGGTAAGGATAATCACATTACTATCATCATTAGAGCTGAGAGGGTTCATCAAAACAATGTTAAGTTAAAAAAAAAAAAGCCTTTAGCTCTTTAGCTGCCCCACCTGGAAGAGTTTGAACAGTGTGCGTCCGTTGGAGGCGACCATCTCAAGCAGCATGTCAAACTGCTGGCCCTCAGTGGTTTCACTGTAGGGGGCGCAGAGGGCAAACGTTAAGAAGTCCAGCAAGGAGCTGATAACCAAAGCTCCTGTTCCATGGTCCTGGAAACAAAAAAAGAGAGAATGTGAGATAAGATTTGGGAAATTGAAAATACTTTTGAAGTTTCTATCCTGAGCTTGTTGAAAATAAAAAGAAATGTACCACATTAGTGATGAATTTTTCAAGGAGGTTTTCCAGGAACTTCTTAGAGGACAGCAGAGAGGCCTTGTTCAGCTGCTCCTGCCTCAGGTCATAGTCGTCGTGCATCGGCTGGAGGGAAAGATGAAAGAGACGGACTCAGCCAAACAGCGAGAAGCACGTAGATCACTGGAGTTGTTGTAGGGTTGATATTTAGGTGATACTTACACACATAAGGGCGCAGAGCATGTCTATAGCAGCATGTGTCACACCGTTGTTGTTCCTTTTTAAAGCTTTTACCGTCTTTACTCCCAACTTTTCCCGGAACCTGGAACACACAAACATTACGTTCACAGATTTACCGACACCCTTAAACACTAAACAAAACTACAACAGCATATAAACCATACAAATACTGTAATATTTAAAGAGGTCTGGGGTTGGATAAGCAAAAAATTTATTGCTTCAAAAATGGTTTGTTGTTTCTTTCCCTCACCAACTGTCACATCTTTAATTGAACTCTGAAGCGAACATCATAAAAGAGGTTTTCTCTTAAAGCAAAAATATGTGTGTATTTATAGTGATCTGTGTCTTGTGGTTGTGTGAGGGGAAACACCAAACTACTCCAGCAATGAATCTTTCAGGAAAACCAATTGTGGCTCATTGGCAACTGCACAGGAACAAAGAATAAACAGTAAATACAGTTCCTCTCATACATCTCAGTGACCCGGAAAGACCCTAAGGCTCTCGAATATATGAGATATTCAGGAATGTAAAGAACAGAATGAGCAAAGCAGATAGTGGGAGAGAGATGGAGGCTCAAAAAAAAAAAAAAAAAAAAAAAAAAACAAGGATGAAATGGCGAGAGTGGAGGGTCAAGACAAATCGAGGCAGACAGCTCGACTGAACAGAGTGAAGTGACATAACCTCCCTTCTGAAGTGCCTGTCTCAAAGCCTGAGATGAAAGCAGAACGCAGATAAAAAGAAGAGAGGGTAGATCGACAGCCAGCTAAGACAGACTCTGGAAAAGACCGGTAGGATAAGAAATAGAGACAGACAAAGGGCAGACTGAGATGTATGGATTCATATTTACGTTCCATCTGTGAGTCCAGACCCTTGACCAGACCTTGGAATGACAGAGCATGCCTGTTACCAGCAGCTCAACAAAAGTGTACTTTATAGAAATACAAGTAGGGAGGTTACTGTAGAGTGACACATGTGCAGCGTTCTTACTTAGGCAGCTGGGTGAAAGCCTGGAAGCCAGCCTTGGAGGCCACCAAGCGCCGGATGGCCTGGAAATGGCTCTCCAGCTCAGCGTTGAGAGCGGGCAGCTCGGCCTCCTGGGATAAAAGAGCCAGGATCGCATTGTTGATGAGCTTCTCTTTGTTCTCAGAGAAAAGACCCTGAAGAGAAAGAAAAAAGGAGAAGCAGAGAGGGATAAAGACGGGGGGAAATGAGTATGAGTACTGCTTGGGCAGACGGACAGACACAAGTCACATAAGGATTGAACACACTCACATCTTGGGTTACTGCATGAAGTACTCCGCTGTAGGATATGTTAGCGTTGAATCGGAACACTGCGTCTGCAAAGTTTCCATCTAAGCAAAGGAAGAAAGAATGAAAAAAAATGAGGCAAAACCTCAAAATCTTAACAATACTCAAGAGTTTACAGTCACCCTAGTGGCTCTTTGAGGCTGTACTTAGGTAGAGCAAAGCCCCAGATGAGCCTCTCATGTTTTAACATTACAGTCGTTTCACAGAGATACAGAAAATATATATCTGGAGATCTTAAAACAATCCAGAAGGTAATTTAATAACACTTGCCGCTGTTCTGGAGGCATTTCCGGAACCCTTAAAGACTCTTCTAACCATCCACTGCACAACAAAAAAGCCTTTATACCACGTTTCCAGGTTGCACCTCTTTGTCCCTAATCTAAGCAAAGATGGTAGCTGGAAATGACTCCTTGTCCAATATGTACAACATGAACTACAATTCAAAATCTTATTATCAGTTATGTTGCTATATATTGATGTTTCATTTGATTGATTTTCTGGCTACCTAGATGAGGAAATAAAGCCACAACTTGAGAAATGGGTTAAAAGATGTTTTCACCTTATACAGTATATTATATTTTTTGTATTGTGATGATTAGAGGTGTTTTTGAGGATTCTGGAAATATCTTCAGATCAGTGTTAAATGGTGAATGACCTTCAGGGGTTTTGGATTACAGGTTTGTTTCAAAGTCATATGTAATACAGGAAAGGGACAAACTGGGGCTCAGCTGTGCTCAACGTGCAGCAAATGCTCACACTAACCATGCTTACATGCTGATGTTTAGCAGGTATAATGATTTCTGTGTTTACCAACTTAGTTTAGCAGGTTAGCATGCTAACATTTGCATCACAAAGTACAGCTGAAGGGAAAATCATTTGTTCTGCAGGTATTTAGACATTAAAAAAAAAGAACAAACTGAAATTTTGACTTGATATTGGTGCTAAATGAAAAGTCAGGGGATCACCGAAGTCTGAAGGTTAATCCTCTGGGGACCATGAATGTCTGCACAACATTTCATAACAACCCATCTAATGACAGTTGGTGACATTGTCATCCCTAGAGCCACACAACTAGAGTGGCTAAAAACACAAAGTGGATACCACTGTCCATTAAAATAAAAAAATAAAGTATAAAGCTAAGACAATTTGAACACATGATATAAAAATCCAGTAAAACATAATGAATCTCATGAGATGAAGGACCTGACTCACTGGGAGGTGCTGCAAGGAATTTGAGATGCAGACTCTCCACCTCCTCATCCACGGGCATGCTCAGTAGGCCCCATCTTTGCCCTCGCTGCGTGGGGGCCATCTTGACACAAACGTCCCTGTTGCCTGACGCACGGACTCCATCGAGCAGGCTGGCTAACAGAGAGTCCCTACGGACGCACATAAACAAACAGACTCAGCTAAATACATTACAAATGATCGGTGGTAGAAGAGAGTGCACGAAAACAGGAAAGAGTCAAGGCTATGCAGCGGACGCACATGCACGAAAGCAAATTACTCATCTTGTAAATGAGGTAAACAGCACAGAAAAAACAATGCAAATGAGCGATGCCAAAAATATATCCGAATGTTGACCAAACCAACAGGGCTTGTACATAAAGAAGGGTGTACACGTTATGTCTGTGTACCTTTCTGTGGAGGAGAACTTCCTGATTTGGCCTTTGATGAATTCAACTGTAAACACCTGAGGGTTGTCTACGTCACAGATGAGAGCAAATACCTGAAGGGGGATGAGACAAGAGGACAAGAGTGAGAAAAGCGGGGGGGTGGGTGGGGGAGGGGAGAGTTCATTCATATCACACAGACGCAGGTGTTTCTGTTCAACCTGTTAACGTGACGTGATACAGTTCATACATAATGAAACAAAGACAGAATAGTCCAAATGGTTTTTAAGTAAAAAAATGTTTCAGTCTGAAATTTTCATGACTGGATGTAAGTTTAATGATGAAGCTCACCTCTCCGAAGGGTTTGATGGTGACTATGTTGTATGAAGCCGGGTCTCTCTCCACCAGACATGTCTCCGTCAGGGCCAGGATACGCTTAACAGGTTCCTGGAAGAGAGCAAGACGAAGCATAAAGATCAATGATAATACTGACAAATGACTCGTAAGACCATAAGCTGAAATAAATATAAAAATAATATATACACTGTGGGAGCAGAGGTAGGCGATGAAACTGTGGATACTGCATGATTCTGGCTATTTTAGATTTCCTAGACACTGTTAATGACTGCAGATGAAATATTAAGTAAGTAATTACCATCCAATTCATCACAGTACAGGGTGTCACCAATCATTGATTACACAAAGGATCCACATACTTTTTCACACACATTTTCCTTTTGAACACCAGATAAGAGTGAGCACCTCAGTCTGACAATTTAATAATAATATAATACATGTAAACATTAAAATTAAGTGTATTTGAGACAATTTCACACCACTAATGATTATTCTGTAACCACAAATATATTGTTAAAGAAAAAAATATCAAAGGAAATAACATAAGGTACATTTAGTCTCATTATATTAATAGTAAAATATGAATAGCGAAGCATTAGCTTCTGTATCACTATACTGTAAGTGGCAGTGAGCTATGATTTTCTAATAACTATTAAAAAACATCATCAATATTTATGTTTTTTTAAGGATCCATGGATGTGCTGATGACATTAAATGAAATCTGATGTTGCCTTGCTGTTGAAAATAGGGTCTCATTATCAAACAAACAAATTTGTTAAGAGTGGGCCACTGAGAAGAATAACGAGAGGCTCTGACCGGGTGACGAGGGGTGATCTTCTGCACCACGAACTCAGCCAGCGAAGTGATGCTCTCGTCTGAGCTGTACTTCCCCAACCTGCCCGTCACAAAATCCTCGAAGGTCAGGGCCTCCTTCCTCAGTCGTAGCATAATGCCGATGAAGTTCCCGGCATGCTCGATGGCGCAGCGGATGATATCATCCCGGTGCTCGGAGGCAAACAGATGCTGAGAGAAAGAAGAGAAGCAACGAGAGAGAGAGAGAGGGGAAAATAAATCTAAATAAATCTTTTTTACTACAACACATAACAGACACGCTTCAACTCTACGAATACATACGAGCCTGCTGAAGCCGCCATAAAGGATGCAGAATCCTCCCTGGTAATCAGAGAGCTCCACGAAGCCCTCGATGTTGCGGTAGTCATAGGAACAAACCACTCGGTTGGTGTGAGGGTCGATCTGGTCGATGCCGCCCGGAGTCACCTCTAAACTCACGGACTTCCGCGTGTCACTCCAGTGGTGCTTGTAGCAGTTGTAACGCTGCAGATGTGGGCGTACGTGTTGTGAGCCAAATATACTGTTTATTTAAATTAGTAATTAACAACCCCCCCCCAATTCATATCTTTATAGATCTCAGTACTTACCCTGCCAGTTATCTTTCCCTCTGAAAACTCTGTTCTGAATCTCTGAGAGAGACAAACAAAAGAGTCAGCTGTTAAACCATCACTGTGTAACACTTATGATGCAATGTCTTCATTGCATGATTACGAGTATGTTTAATTGGTTCAATGGGGAAATACCCGTCCTGATTGCAGTTTCGAAACACATCGAAATGAGTTTATTTCTTCACAATAACACACTATCTGCTGATTCACATTTGTGGTAAACACCTACATACAGTCTAAAGGCCTGTGATTTGCAAACACTGTGTTCCCAGCACTCAGTGTTTTGTACATTAAGTGACTTTGCAGTGATTTTTTTTTTAAAACAACACAGCAAAATCTGCAGTCATGACTCAACTAGAAAACACGAATAAGCTGCATCTATCCAACAGGATCCGAGACCCTGTTAATAAAAATGTGCACGAGGTCTGTTTAATCACTGTGAAGCGTTGCAGCTGTGACTGTTCCTCCTCACCAGTGCTTCTGTGAGCAGCTCTGTCCGATGCTCTGTTGAGAACTTGAGCGTTTCCGACTTCTTGCCACTGCCTTTGCGGAATGTGAGGCTGAACTCTGTTCCCTGACCTTTTCCTACCGGACCGATACCACAAATGTCCCCATAAGGCCACTAGCAACACAAAGATAAACATATTGTTATTGTCACACACAAGCATTTAAAACATAAAAAAAACATATTTCAAAAACAGCAATCGGTGTAGTTATTCCTTTAAAAGTAACCATGAGGCTATTTTCACTTATTAACCACACAGGATCATGACATGTTTCATGTTGTATTCAGTGTTAAGACATGCTGTTGTATGTTCACTGCAGTGCTGAAGGCACAAGAAGTTAAAAGCATTGGCTTTCAGTAAAAGTGCAATGCGCTTCAAATGGATTTTCAATAGTCACATGGAGCCAAGAACAGCACATCCCACAAGGACCTGTGAGGCGCTGATAGCTGCAGTATAGAGGAGTTTCCTGAATGACACAGGACTTAACGTCCGTCCGTAACAGGCTGCGTACATACTGACCTGATTTGTTACTTCTAGCGTGGTAGGGTTGTAAGTGGTAATGCCATGGGTTCCCACTGAGAAGACTCGCTTGTACCTGGAACACAGAGAGACGGGATGAGTCAGAAAACGCCTTCCCTTCTCCGACTGTACCAGAAATCAACACCTACAACAGCCCAGGCAGTCACATGACATGATGTGGGAAACAGGGTGAATGTGTGACAGTCTTTCAAACATGTGTGGGTTAGCTGAAGCAAAACTAACAGATCCAGACAACGCCCTAAACATCACTCGATTAATTGTCATCTCAAGATTTCACATTTGCCAAATATATCTCATGACAGCAGGTGCGTTCGCAGCCCCCGCTGAGGCCCTCTTTGAACCGATGATGAGTCAAGGTGACATCACTGTGGCTTATTTACCTGATGATATCATCCACATCCAGGTTTGTTATGTCATTTTCCTGACATTTTTATGAGCCAACAGTTGAGATAATGTACAGGGTGCAGGGTAAAAAAAAAAAAAGATGTTAAGAAAAGATTACCAACTGCCAGTGTCACAGCTGCAAAAGCCAGCTAGTGAGACGAAGTGAATGTGAAACGTGTGGCCCTAATTTGTGCCACTACCGTTCAGCGTAGACATGTGACACCAGACTGAAGTATTGCAGCCATGATTTCTAAATATATTTCCTGCTCCTATTATTCCCGGCTGTAACTACTACTATGTATTATCGTTATGTCTGTGAATGAATTTAAAATGAAATGACACAACTTCTAGTAGGTTGGCAGCTCTGTACTGAGTCACTCTCTGACACTGAGACAAGTAACACTGATTCTTGGGAACCGGTACGAGAGCGGGGCTTTCTCGCATAGTAAGGAGGAAGTGTGAAATTCGATTTTGCCAATGTTTCTGCATGTTACAGTGAGTGAGTCTCTGTGTGCGCACACACAGGCTTGATCGCTGTGTGGTCTGGTGAAAGTTGAAGCCTTGCATGCAGCTCTAAGATCTGTCCGATCTAGACTTCAATATCTCAACGATTGTGCAGACATTTATGGTTCCCAGAGGTTGAATCCTACTAACTTTGAACTTTCTCTGACTCATAACACTCTGTTTGGTGTTTCATTTGAAAGTGGGTCATTTTGAGGTTATGTTTATTAAAATAATGTATTGAGATTTAGGGAAAAGTTAGTAGGAAGTGTTAAATTTAAGGTTAAATGTAAAAAAATGTAATGTATCAGATAAAACATACAGTGGTACATGTGTGTTTGTCTGTGTACAACATGTTCCTTTCACATCATCATTGCACCCTTCCCACTGAACATGCTGACTTGGCTTCTCTCTTTTTTTTTTTTTTTTTTTTTTTTTAACACATCCTCACAAGGCCTTCACAACATTAAGTGGCCTGGTGAAGTTACCATTTAGGCAGCTAGTTCCATCAAAACGCAGAGTAAAGGGAAGTCAAATTGAGAGGTTACTTCCGCACGATGCATTTGTACTTGTATACGGAGTACATGACACAAACACCAACAGACAGGACAGACAAGAGGCCCGGGGCAAGGCCGAAGTGGAATATTAGGTTCAGGCACGTCACACAGTCAGCCTCCCTCCTTCTCCACAATTACACAATTGTCATGTCCTTTTTATGTATCTTACTTATTAAAAAGCTAAAACAAATAAAACTCAAACCATCTCTAATCACACAGAGATTTCTTATCCACTATTCTGTCACCTTGGGCCCAAAGTCTGAGACCACAACTCTGTCTTGCTCCAAGGGTGCTGCCTCTTTAGATGTCTTGACCTTGTTGCTAAATGGCTGGTTTAACTGGGTGTCAGCACAACCCTGGTTAATTATTCATTCTCTGTAGGCTGATTTTTTATTTTTTTTATTTTATCTCAGCACACAGGGAATATTAGCCCCTCTATGGTCAGTGTAATGTAAGGCTAACAATGCAACATTTTACATTTTTACTGTAAGTCTCTTCCTTTGTGACAATATCAAATTCTCCACAGCGAAACCAGTCACTTAGATTGTGTCGACGTTTTGGAAATTCGACATAGCTGTGATCAGCGTTTGATGATGTGTATGAAGAAGTCTCATTTCCTGTCTGTTTTAATGAAACACTCCCTTGAGTTACTAAGTTAACGACCCATTTCTCGCTTTTTTTACACACATACTATATTTAATACTCTGATTTTCAACATTTAATAGAAGCGAGCGGAGTCGGTCTTTGAACGGAGCACGAGCATGCTTAACCGCATCATCATAAAAAACATTCCTTTGAAAGAAAATCAGAAAGTGCTAAAATGAGAGACATTTTCTGACTCAGACAAGCTAATTACACTACAAGAGGCAATGGACTAAGTGCCTCTCTAACCAACTTCATAATCAAGTGATGCGGTGATAAGTAGAGCAGCTGGAGGTTTGGCCATACATGGAGAAGACAAAGCGTCCTGCTATGAGTAATACCTACATGTAGGATGGTGCGGTGAGTTAAAATAAAAGCTTAGTTAGGAGGTAAATAGAAATTTAAATATCCATAACAGTGTTTATGCATGTTCTTCTACAAATCGCGTATCCTTGATATCACTGCTGACCATTGTATAACTCAATCTGCTGTGGTTTACATTTCCATTCACACAAAGATATGAAAATCAGCTAGCAGAGACTTGAACCCACAGTCACGTGGTCAAACGATTTTCAGTGCAGTTTGCTTTAAAAAAAAAAAAAAGTCTCCACTGAATTATCACGCAGCAGTCAGATAGATTTATCATAAATAAAAAGGTAGACATGATGTCCACAACTGTGGATGAGCAGTTTATTTCCACACAGCACCAGTATGAATGGAAACCAATAGCTGTGAAGGCAGGAGTACATTTGGAAAAGTCTAAATCACTCTGGTATGCCATAAAAAATGGTCAGCACTAATAAAAGAATATGTCAAAAACAGTGATATGGTCCTTTGACTCTTCCATAAAGGAACTTTATGAGGAGAGAAGAGCAGACAATAAAATAAGCTTTACAGCTACAGTTGTGATGAGTAACAGGTTACTCTTCTTTTGCTTTGTCACTTTGTCATGTACAGCACGTCTCTAAATGGTTTTCCTTCCATTTCCAAGGTTTCATAATGTATCACATTTAGCAACTTCCTGCGTCTGACTTAACCCTCTCAACTGCCTCTCCTCTTAAAACAAAATAGGCATAATTTCTTACAAAGAAGCTGAAGATTTGTCTGACAACATTAAAAGCTAGGACAACACTACATAATCCCATTACCAGACTCAACAAACACTGGATTTCATAGATGCAGAGAGTGGTGGTGGAAAGAGAGCAACAGACCAACTGCACAACGATGGGAACAACTAACAAGTAACACTAACACATTACTGGAAAATAGAACTTGAGCATCTGCAGCAGCCAAGTTTCCTTATTGTTTAAGGAACAATTTAGAGAGGTATTAAGGATTCAAAGGATATTCAAAGGAGATTGTGATTTGCATCTTTATGCTCTGTAAAAGTGCAGAGAAGTGCTCTACTTGAAAAGCAAAAGCCTTAAAATGACACGGAAAACTCTGAGGGATCCATTTGTGCAACAAAGCAGGGAAAGACCTTTCATCAGGAGGACACACACAGACAAATCTTAACCCATGTTTGGACTGCAGGAACTTTCCCCGGGGACTAAGAACCTTTGAGGAACTCAGTTCCTCGACCTGTGTTTCCACTGGAGGGACCCAGGTCTAAATTAAGTTCCAGGGAGATTGTTTTACCCCCAAAAAAAGTCCCTGCTCGGGGGGTAGTACTTTCCAAAAATACAGGAACTTTGGGGGGGTGGGCGTGTGCAGGGATGACCGTCGCTCATTGGTCCAACACACTCAGTGTGGCTGCTTCAACTTGTGTAACGCTTCATTCATAAAATAAGGAAGTACTCTAATACAAATGTAGGACGAGGGGAGGATATTTCTCTTCAATTGATGATGTCAAAAGCAAAGTTAGGCTTTCCCGTCAGATTCCTGAGTCATTTTAAAAAAGACGAGACAAAAAGAGAAAGAGATAGTGCGAGCCAGCTGTGAGCATGAGAAAGAGAGAGAGAGCAGCGGTGGTCAAGCGAATACAGGGAGCGGTGGTAGTGAAAACAAAGCAGTGAATGAGAGAAATAAAATGTTAATTTTCTGATGGCTTCATGGTGGTTATGTTCTAAAGCAGAAAATAAATAACCGTCAAACACTCAAAAGATGATTTAATGTGGAGACAGACGCTCTTAGTTTGTTTTATTTTCCTCCTTTTCATTCATTCATTCATTACATCAACTCATGCAGCGATAAATACAAAGAACAGGATAAATCTGTGTTGTTGTTTCCTCATGTGTTAATACTGCGTCTCTAAATGCGTTCCTCATGGGGCTAATTTGCATGATCTAGCTAGTTCTTCAGATGTGGTGAAAGCACAACCTGGACTGTACTACAGGGACTTTAAAGTCATGTCCCTGAGATTAGATCCTCTGGGTCCAATGTACCTAGAACCTTTGGTGGAAACGAGACTTAATATTATCTTCAAGCAAGGGTCTCAGGATTTTTCAATGAAATGTGATCATGAGCACAGCGAGAGGGAAAAATGATGTTTTAATTCTGAGGCTTGATGCGGACTACAACACTTACTGTCATTTTAACTGTTGCAGAGAAGTTGATGTTTTAATCTTTTATGATCAGAGTCTAACCCAGTCTCAAATCTTCAGAGATTTACACAAATATGATTGTCACCGCAAAATATGAAACATTGTTAAGACACTTACAGGAAAAGAAAATAAGGGAAACTGCAAAGCAAGACCACATCCTCGTGGCTTTTTCTCCTTCGGCTCTCTGCAGAACAGATAACATGATATTCTACATGTCTCCTGAACTGCTGTATAGTCAAATCCACTTAAAAAAAAAAAAAAATGAAACAAATATGTTCAAGCTGAAGCCTAATTTTGTTACTTATCTGCACTTGATATAAGCATTCAGAGTTAAACGGCTTACGTATGCAAAGATGTAGTTCTTTGAGAAGTGATGCTGAATCCTGTGTCTACCATACTGCGAGCCTATAATCACATTACAAAAGTACTATTTTTACATGGCCGAGGGGGCACGCTAATCACAGATGAGTCTAATTAAAGTTTTGCTTTTGGGAACATGTTCTGTGGTCACAGAGAAGAGTTGTGCTCCTTTCATCTGTGGCGAAGTAACTGTTTAAGTAAGAGATGATCCCGCGGCTTCCACGATTAATTTAACTATTTGGTAAAAATTGGTATATTTTGCTTTTTCAAACAGATTTGTTTTCTTTGCGTGTCACACTGGTAAATAGAAAAACATTATCTGAATGCCTTTTTTGGGTCTAAAACAGAATGGGTTGGTAAAAAGTCAAACTGCCCGTAGTGTCTGATGATAATATATTAGATGAAATGGGACATACTGATAAAACACCTTCTCTTTCTTTTGACTTATCAAAGCTCCGTCTGTCTCAAACATGTTTCTTACAGCAGACACGCATATGACACAGGTCTATTGAATTATAATTTAGCTCGCATGTGACCCATTTATACTGTATGAGGCCACTGCTGTTTGAAATTAATCTTTGGTTGGCAGCGTTCACACACTTATGTCTGCAACAGTACTTACACTTCACTGACTTCCTGCATGCTAACCCTAACTCTCACAGTTTCCAGTCTGCTGACAGAGACTCTTGTTAACCGAACTACCGTCTGACCGTCGTTTAACCGGGGTCAGCTGACGTGTTTCGACCTATTCGGATCAACCTCCGATGCCTGCGTCACTGGGTAGTTCTGAATGGGGGTATCCGTCTCCGCTGTCCGCCTCGCATACATCAACGCTCGTCTCTGCCGGACACTTCAGGAAGCATTAGCGGGATGAAGCTCTGATGATGGCTAATGCTCTGCGGCCCTGCTTAAGTTACCTAAGTTAATGGGACAAAGACATTTAGAGAGCAGGTATTGGTAATGTGATCCCGCTGGCTCTCTGCTCAAACTGGAGCTAGTCCACTCTTTAGCTCTGATGGCCACCGAGAAGCTACACCCATGTGTCCCATGTGATTTTAGGCCTATATTGGCTAAAATGTGTAACTTTAAAAATAAGGAGGAACCCTATCCACAGCTAAAATCCATATATCTTAAAATGTGTAAAACACTTCATTAGTAAAAGATGAATGTGGCACAGATACAGTGTGTTGGCCTCATTCTACTGTAATATACTGTACCATTTTACATCTATTTCCAATGCACTGCATTAAGGTCAATATGATACCAGCTCCACGTGACTCAAACTGTACACACTCACTTCCTGTTCTGAGAAAATTCAGAAAAAGGGTCAATTTTGAAGACAAAACTATTTGTTCTACATTTGAGTACATAATGATCAACCTCATAATCGTCATAAAGAAGATAGTAAACATGAAAGAAAGCATATTTATCCAGTCTGATATGCTGCCCAACATCTTCTGACAACTAGCTACTAAATATCAGTGTGCAGTATTGTATAGTGTAAGTAAGTTGAGTAACATATGTAATACAGTGTTTATAGCACAACAATTTAATCAATGTAAGACCTGTCATCTTAAAAGCATGATCGGTCACTTGCAGGTCACACTACTGCTGATCAGTGACTGCTGACAGTGGTCTGCAGACCTTTTTTCCTTGGCTAAGATAAGGAAGTCAACACAATGGAAGCACTGAGTCAGGATTTCAGGATTTTCCCAAACCTCCTCTACGAGGTGAGGAAGAGAATAGCTGAGGCTTAAGTTGCCTTGTAAACCAATACAAAGGTGATGTGAAAGACAGCGCCACCGGCCCTGAAAACTTATGGGTAGGGTTAAAAAAAACAAAAAAAACAACTTACTTTCCCCTCCAGGAGTGTTTGGTGGTGTAGAAACAGGCCAGGTCTTTGTTGTCTTTGACGACATTCATCTTTTCACAGGACCTACGACACAGGATAAAAGCGGTTCACACATATTAAACACGGAAGGGTTCAGAAAACAAGTGGACCATCTTCATTTGAGCATCACTTGAGGGGAAGCATTATATCTTTTAGCACCAGATCTCTTTGAACTCCAATGATAAAATAAACACGAGAGGGCCTATGTCTCAGTTAATATCAGTTTTATAAAAAGAAAACACAAAATAACCTGCATGCAGATGTTTTCAAGTTGTTACCGCATCAAGTTTATGTAACATTCATTCCAACGTACCACCACACACACACTTCACACAGTCATTCAACATTTTGCAGCTCGATGGGAGAGACTCCCACCAGACACTCCCTCGGCTACAGAACTAATACAGAGCAAACAGTGATTATCCAGTAACACAGAGAGGAGTCCGTCGCTCCATGACTGACTGATTTTTTCTTGTCATTACCTCAGTTATGAGCCATAGCATCGATGCAGCTGGTAGCACATGATTCCCACTTAATAACAATCCTCTCTGATATCTTGAACCGCTTCATGCATGCTTTTTCACAGGCGCCTTTTTTAAGATTAACGCCGGTCGGTGAGAAACCGCTAGGATACGAATTGCTCAGCAAAAGCAGCAAGGAAGTAAAGGTCTCCCATTCCAGGCTGATATCATAGAGACAAAGACAACACGACAGAGCACCAGCTGATCATGTGTCAATAAGGTCTGCTGCAAAGCCAGTGTGGTCTATTGATCGCCTTTAGATAAACAGGGGGTTAGGCTATGTCTTGGCGCAGTGCCTAATTTGAATGAAAAATCACTGTAATTTAACTTTAAGACAGCTAGACAAGAGATTAACTAGGATCCATGTTCTCATCACCACACCTAAAGGGTTTCCTTCTTCAATTTGGACAACACACAAAGCTCAGGTGTGACACATTATGCTACACACTGTTTCAAATACGTTACAGATGAAGACTACAAAGATAAACCAGTCAACAGACTGGAGTAGAGCAAAGGAAGAGAATAACTGTCTCTCCTATCCTTAGTGCAGTAATTTTCTGGTGGCTGCACTGTGACAAGGGGAACCTGTGTCAGCACTCTGCCAGGATCCTGGAAAAATCTGACTCCAGTTTTCCTTCCTCCCCGTTTCGGTGTGCAAATGAAGCAGTGAACTGCAAAATAAAGCCAAAACACGGAATACACACCATTTCACCGAAGGGGCAGCTTTCTGATGTTCAAAGACGGGCAGCAGGACACAAATACAGTGTCTAGTGTCAAGTGGATGAGTAAAATTTGCTAGTTTGAGTAACTCATTAATGGTTTACAGCAGGATGCCTGTGACAGAGAAACAAAGGTGCAAGGAACAGTCCAGAGCCAAGTTTAGCATCAACAGTTTTTTCTCCCCCTAAACATGCATTCATAGAGCTGTATAATGAATCTAATCCAAAGCGGTGGGGGCTGATGGAACGCACAATAGGAGATGTTAGCAGCGAGCGGTGCACAGCGTGCCCTTTGCCGCTGCAGAGGGCAGTGCAATTTTTACTATACTACTGTGATGTGTGCTGTGATGAGTGTAAAAAAAGACCAAGGCAGATTCCAGGATTGAGTCATGTGATAACCCCTCCCATCTCTTCCTGCCTGTATGCTGATCAATAGCAAATTATTCATGGGCTATCCTTGACAGAGATTAGCAGGAAAAAAAAACCCAAAGAGACAACCCAATGAGAGGACAGTGAAGTAAAAAATACATAACACTGCCCAAAGCAAAGCACACAATATTTACATAACTTGTTCCAGACAGGTGTCACAACTTTTCAGGAACTTTAACAAATACAGATTTAGATCATTTGATCCTGTTATGTGGATAACTGACCATACAGTCCCATAGTGCATAACCACGCTCACTTTCCAAAGGATTGAATTAAACCTCTAAACAGAAAATATCTAAACATCTGAAAACAGACTTGACAGCCACATAGCAACGACTCGGTAACTAGCCACAGGTTATATGTGTCATGCCACTTCGGTCAAGTAACTGTGTACAAACAGATCTTTTGCTCTTTGTTTGACTTACATCTGTTTCCTACCTTGTTTCTCACAGACGTGGGGAGAAAAAGAAGTCGGATCACCTGTTTCTAATTTAAAAAAAGCATAAAAGTATAGAAACAAACTGCCTCAGCATCTGTGTGGGTGCAAGGGTCAAACTATCATGTGTCATATCAGTAAATGACTTTTCTCCACATGTGCAGTTACAGTCGCCCTTAACACAAAGCTGTTACCATAACTGACTCACGATAGCATAAAAGTGAAGTGATCCGAGCCAGGAAAGAACATTTGTGCGTGTGAATTTGGACCAAATATTTTATAGAGCCTTGAAATAGCCATAAACACAACGCCAAAATCTATTCTACATTCAAGACATGTTGCAATGCCCTCCTGTATTTGCCAATTAGATGAAGAAACCTCGCCAACCAAGACAGGAACTTTCAGTCCTGAAAACCTCTCACTTTATCTTCTGTGGTTGCATTTCGATTGCATGAACCACTTGCTTACAAAAATGTATTAAGCTTGCTGATTTTTTTTTTTTTTTACACGTAACTAACAGGTTTAAAGATAGAAATTATATGAAATGGCGATTCTTAAGACCATTTAAAGGATGTGAGCTGGCTCCCGATGTGTCAAGTAAATCCAATGACAAGCAGCATTACCTGGATTTCAAGGAGCTAACCAAACTCTGCTTCATTGCAGCGGGCCTACTCGGTGAACTGTCTGGCTAAAAACAAGCACGACAGCACCGTTTTTCGCGCTGTTGCTCCACCTAACTGTCAAAAACATATAGCTCAGACACTTTTGTTACCAGCGTTTGTTTGCCAAATGCAGAATAAAGGGCTGTGGCAGGCTCATGTTTAGGTTAGCCTCCAGCTAACGGCTAACTAGCACATCTCTCAGGGTTTTTTTTTTTTTTTTGCAGCTCGTCGCATTAGCAGCGGGGTTCAATCAAGCAAACGTGGAGAAGGAAGGCTTGTAGAAGGTTGCAGGTGTTAAATGGTGGTTTTTACCTGTCAAATCGCTAACGGGTGTTATTCGTAGCCGTCCCTCAGCCCCCCACCCTCCTCTGCTTCTCGGTTTTCCCACTCTGTTGCTGAAGGAGCTCAGTTAACGCCGTATTTCCCCCCCACAACAGCGCTCAGGACGCTGCCATAGTCCTGATAGCTAAAGTGTGCCACTGCGCATGCGTGAGGCCTGCCTGTCATGCGGCTGTCAGCTGATTGGTTTTGTCCGGAACAGGGAATGATCGAGATACCTGACCTGAGATCGGTTTTTCTTTCGTTTCTTCTGTGTTTGTATTGATGGACAGTGGACGAAACTGACCTCAGAACAGTAAAGCGTGGGGGGGAAAGTTGATAACGGGTTTATTATTAGTAGGATGTTTCGTTTCCATTTCGGCTAATTTGAAACTAATACGTTAACACAGAATACCAATAGTCACCTTGCTAAAATGTGGAACTGAAGCCCGATGAATGGAAACTGAAATAGAGCACTATCTCCTCTCTATTTTCACATTTGCCTCTCTCTCTCTGCAGCATACACTCAACCTGACCAAACCTCACCCAGTTCATTTAGTGTAGCAGGTTTCCAGGTATCAATACAGTGGTGGAATTTAATTAAGTAAATTTACTCAATTACTGTACTTAAAGAGCCCCTCCAGACATGTATTAAGACATATAGGAATACTCTGCTTAGAACAATAATGTGTGTCTGAAAAAAAGTATAATTAGCTCCTCAAAACCCTTAAAATGGCATCTAATCCTTCTCCCGCATTAAAAATTCCAGATTCTGTGAATATGTAACTATTTTTCATTTCAGAGGTTTAACTGCTGGTCTCCTACTTCACATTAAAGTCCATTCTCAGTGTATGTACACTGGAGGCTTCAAGTTTTCACATCACCCTTGTGTTGAATATTAGACCAGAATTGGCTTCCAAACTAGTTGTGATGTCACAAACAATGGCTGTAGGCCCGCCCCTTAAAATCAGATTTTCACTGAGTTTAGAGAAACTTTTCACTTTCAACAGATGAAAGTGAAAACAGGCGTCTAGTGTCAAACTCACCACAAACACCATTCTGTACAGTTCAAACATTCAACTGTAGGAACAAGAAGAAAAACACATTTTTGAGTGGATGGGGACTTTTTGTACAATTTTGAGGTAATTTACTTGTACTTTACTTTAGTATTTCCATTTTATGCTTCTTTGTACTTTTCAGATTAAAGTTTTATATTAAATAATAATTTATGATAGGCTTGTAAAATACAAAACTTGGTTTGTAACCCCTGTGTGTAGTTGTGGCTTATTATCATGTTACAGATATTTGAGTTGTTAGCAGTTCCACCAAATAGATAATAATAAAGACATAAAACTTCCCAATATTTCACAAAAAGGTAAGTTTAGAGGAAAGTCTAAAAAGAATCAATCAAAATTTCTGTGGCAGAACTTTTCTTCTTTCCTACACCCGGCTGATATCAGTCACAGTCACAGCCGCTGTTTTTCTGCGAAACAAGTACTTTGATTTAGCCAATAATACTTCTGTACTTTTACTTAAGTATGATCTTAAATGCAGGAATTTTACTTGTAATATAATAATTTTATATGGTGGTATTGCTACTTCCATCACTGGCCTACCCACTGAAACAATACACCTGGAAAAGGATTATTGTGCCCTCTTGAGATGGTGTCACACCAATGCAGCAATACTTCTGCTCAGCCAACTTCATCCAATCTACAATACTCATCAACTTCAGCACCATTAGGCCAACATGCAGTCTGAGACCAGGATGAAAATTAACTGCCTACACATACAAACATGCATATACAAGCACACACACACATTTGTGCTATCAAAGATGCAGAAAACATGATTTAAAAGTCATTAAAGTAATTAAATAATAAAGACCATCCCTTTTGCTAAGTCAATTGCCTGCATGTACCATGTATGGTAGAATGTGTAAAATATTGTTGGTTACTGCTGTAAAACATACTCAGACAGCAACTGAAACTCATATTTAGAAACTGAGATTCTTATTTATAAAAAGCACAACCTTAAGGAAATATATGCAAATAACAAATTCCTGGCCTTTGTATAAGTCCACAGTGTTTTATTATTTCTTCTGCTTTTCATTGTTTATTATATCTTACATTTTTGTGCTCATATTACATTTTTTTCTTTGCATGCTTTTGTTCTAACAACTCTCATTCCTCTGTAATCTAATTTCTTTGACAGTTTACTCAAGTAGTTAATGGAGCAGCTACAGATATGATATAAAAATGAATGAATTAGGTTCTGCCACATTTACAAGCCAAGCATGTAAGAGCTAAAATCCATACAGAGAGTCACCACCTTGGTCTAACTGCTAACTGTAAAACGGCAGCACCAACATACAGGAGCCTCACTAAAACCAATAACTGTCATCTACAACTTGTAACTCTTCAGAATATGGTTTTAACCTGCTCGTTTCTACTTCCTGTCTCAAATTTGAAGTGACTCACCGTGATTGAAGGTAAAGGGGAAACATCTTGGCCTCTGTGACTGACTGATGTTGCACAGTGAGTTTGAGCGGGGCAGCACAGACTGGTCACGTTATGAGGCATCTGATTAGGTGACTAACCATGCGCTGCCCGTTAGTCTAATTTAATTACAGCTAAAGAGACATGAGGAAAAAAAAGTTTCCTTCTTTTTTCTTTAGGATCCTCCTTAACAAAATGGATAGTGATGTCCTTTAGGCTTCACTGACAGGGAATAAGCAGATGGTGCAACAGAATTACTAAGAAGTTTTTATTTGGTTCACGTGGAGTCAAATGAGTTTAGCTAAAAAAGAAGCATCCATGTTGTATCCCATCAGTTAATTGAAACATGCATTAAAAGAAACTAATAGTTGTGTTACTGTATTGTAAATGTGCAAATAAAAATGCAGCAATATGCTTAGACTAGTTTACCAATCTGTTGTTGGAGGCATTATCTGGATGCATGATTGATAAGAGGGTTTGTAGTTACAGGAGAAACACAGTAACACTACAAAACATACTGGGAATAGATTCATGTGACTGAAAAATGCAGTCAATATTGGGCCAATTAGTGTCAGATATGTCAACTTGTTTTGAACTCCAGCTTTTCTATGAAATGATTAAACCTCAGTCTATTACTAAATGCAACAATCAGTGTGTAGGTGGAGAAAAACAGCTCAAAATGAAAACAAACTTTGTTTACTGCTCTGCTTGGAATAATGATGCCACAATGAAAATACATTAAGGATAAATTGGTGTAATTAGTAGCTTAAATAAGTAAATTTACATTGATCTTACATTCTAAATGTCAATACAATATAAAAATCTGAGTCTAAACTGAACCCGCACTAGTGAAGGCACATAATCTTATATCTAATATCTTCTTTTAGCAGCAGTTAAAAAGCTTCATTCATAATTAAAATGCCATAAATAAAGTTGTCATTTCTGTTTTTTACTATGTCCTGGCCTTAACAACTTTCACATAACCTTTCCTTGCCCTTGTACTTAAAGAGGAGAAGTTGACTCAAGCAATTCAATCAGTTTGTGACAACAAGATTTAAAATGCTAACCAGGTCCTTCTGTAGCTCTGAGACTGGCTTTGCTGTGAACGCAGAGATCACAGGGCTAAAACAGGTGAGGGACCTGGTGCCACAGGAAGAAGGAACAGCTGGGAGTGAGGAGGCTCAGTGCTGACTGCTGATGAGGAGTAGAGGGATTCCTTCTCTGTTGCTCTTCTTGAGATTTCTTCCATTTTTTCCACCCCAGTTAAAGTGGTTTTTTAGGGAGTTTTTCCTTATTCAAATCATGGGTCTACAGACAGGGGATGTTGTATCGCTGTACAGACTGTAAAGCCCCCTGAGACAAATTTGTGATTTGTCATATTGGGCTATACAAATAAAAATGACTTTGCTTGAGGTGTTTCACCACCTTGTGAACCAGGAACTGCTCTCATACTAACTCAATACTGCCATCTACTGTTTGATACTGTAAATTGTCAAAACTATGCTGCCAAAACCTTCACAAGCTTGATATGAGCTGACAGGAAACTAACCTTCCCCTCAATACAACATACAATAATCTCTATAGACATGCTCCAAGATGTTCCTTTAGGAGCTTACTCATCACTGTATAATGCATAACTGTAAGAAGACACATTCATTTGCTGCAACTCATCTTTAACTGTGTACATTTCAACTATCCTCATTGCTTACATCAGTTTTTGGTACCATATTCCTCAATATATCAACTGAGGCACTCTGCACAATACTTCTTCTCTATTCCTACATCAGAAAATCAATTGGAAAGAGAGCATTTATGTTTAAGGCTCCTTCAGACTGGAATAACTTACCATCAAACACATGATCCTTGACATCATTTCACATGTTTAAAATTGGTTTATCTTCTTATTTTGAGATCAATTGTACATGTTTCAGATGATGTTACACCTATATATCAGTGGTTCTCAAACGTTTTCACGTCAAGGACCTGTAAACTGACACAAATTAGATCACCCCCATCTGATAAGATTTTTGCTTTTAGATGATTTATTAAAGAAATTGTACGAAACTCATGACCAAAAATGGTCATACATTCTGTCATTGTGTTACTTATGGATGAAATTATAGTGAAAATAAATTATTCCCCTTGTTGCTTGGGACTCACTGGAACCCCCTCAAGACCCCTGGCGGTCCCTGGACTCCACTTTGAGAACCACTGCTATATACAATATACAATACACTGTAGGCCTACATCCTCTATTCTCTTTATCATATTCTTACTGGATAGGCATTTGTTCATGGCCTCTCTGTGGCCATCTAGTGGTTGTATTTACTCATGTGCTCATCTTTCTGATATTTGTGTGTGGACTGTCTTAGTTGTAGTGTGTCTGTCAAATTGTTGATTGTTATTTTGTTTCTGTCTTTCTTATTACTTTAATGTCTTTGCGTCATTTATTTTATTTTATTTTGTTTGTATTGTATGTTAGGACCCCCTCGAAAACAAGATGGTTCATCTCAAGGGGTGTATCCTTATGAAATAACCTTGAACGTATCTATAATTGGTAGTTTATTGGTTTCATATAGTATTTTCTATATAAGGACAAACTACAATATTTTGTTTAGAAAATATGCTGCCAAAACCTTTTCAAGCTCGATATGCATTCACAGGAAATCCGTGAAATCAGAGTTAAAACTAAAAATAATGGTTTCAGATTACATCTTTCTGACCAAGGTAGAGAAATAATAAAGAATTACATTGTATAAAAGGTTCAAAGCTTAGATTAAGCAATACGTATGTATATAATGTTTACGAAATGTGGCTATCATGACAATTTTGTTTAATAAATATAGCTTGTTGTTATACTTAGTAAATCAACGTATATAACTTGTGGTTCCGTGTTGTACGTGGCGCCATGAACGCACCACTGTAACCAAGGTAATGACGCTCTTCTCCGTTACCAAAGCATTCTCAAGGCAAACACTAGCTGGGTAGCTAGGCTAGCCAATCTGCCAGATAATCTTATGGCTATGATATAAGCCCCGTTTAGTCTGTTGACCAGGTTGAAGTTGAAGTACAAAACAGTTTACTACCACCCTCGTATCCAACATATTACATTTAGCTTGTAGTCTGTTCGCTGCGTGGCCTAAATTAGAGGCTGAAACACCCATTTTTTCCCTTTTGGATCAGCTCAGTCTGCAAGGTAGCTAACTTAGTAACGTTTGCTCCACAGCCACCATGGTAAGTCGCTGCTATCATTTGCTGTTCATGGGTAGCCAGGCCACCTGTTTGCTTTAAAAAGTCAGCATGCTAAACATTTAGCGTTAGCGTTGCTTTCCAAACATGGTGCTCGACCTGGATTCAACGACGAGTAACGTTAGATACTTAGTAAGCATCCCCATAGATAAAAGCTCATGTGAATAGGCCCTGTCACATATTAGCAAGGGGAAATCCCTCTCAACTTAGCTGATCAGCTAGTTGTGGGTGCTCTGTCTCTTTGTCTCTCTCTGCCCACATTTTACTTGTGGTGCCAGTGTTTGTGGCGAGGTTAATTTGTCTCCTCTTGTCTCCATGCAGGCTGAATTTGGGTTCAATGAACATCATCAGAACGAAGTCATCAATTACATGCGGTTTGCACGTTCAAAGAGGGTGCTGAGACTCAAGACTATTGACTCATGCTTTGAGGAACTCAAAGATAGCAGGTGACAAGTCATACTTAAAGGACGGGTTCACAATTTTTCATATCTGTCTTAAAATAACAGTCAGATGCTAATATGAACCCTGGAAGAGGTTTTCCTTGCTGTAATCATTCCTCCTGCTCATAATGGCTGTTAAAAGATCCCCTTCAAAGATAGTAGGTGACTAGTCATACTCAAAGGACAGGTTCACAATTTTGCATGTCTGTCTAAAAACAACAGGCAGATGCCATTATTAACCCTGGAAGGGGTTTTCCTTGCTGTAATCATTCCTCCTGCTCATAATGGCCGTTAAAAGATCCCCTTCAATATAAGTGATGGAGGCCAAAATCCACAGTGTGTCCACATTTAAAAATTAATCTGAAGCTTATATGAGGCTTCATCAGTCTGAGTTAGTCATATCAAGTGGATATCTGCCACATCTACAGTCTTTTTTAACATAAAATTCCCTCTTTGTGTTTCCTCGGATAGTGTTTCCCTGTTGAGCTGCGGTGGAAGTTTAGTAACAAAAAGAGGGACTTTGGCACTAAAAAGACTGTAATGTTGAAAGATATTAACTTGATTTAAATAATTTGGACGACTGAAGCTTCAAATTAGCTTCAGATAAACTTTTAAATACATTTTTGCTCATAAGGAGGACTGTGGATTTTGTCCCCCATCAATGACATTGTAAGTGCACAGCGTTTCCCCTATAATTGTACAGACCTGAGAACCCCCACCAGGCCAAAAGTACGCCAAATATCCATTTATTCAGAAATCAGAGTCCCTTTAAATTACTGCAGGTTGGCTAACGTGAGCATGGCACCGCCTAAAAAGAGAAAAAGCTCTAACATGGGTGACGGACAAACAAATATGTTAATGTTTTTCTCCAAAACTCTTGAGTCAAGCAAAAATACAGATGGGGAAGAGGTGAGAGGGACAGCTTATGCAATAAATACACCTTATTAAGTCATCCTCTCCTTGTGACCACTTTGTTTTAAGTCTTGAATATACCAAGCAAAGAAAAATTTCAATGCAAATATAAATTGCAGACCACCTGCTGCGCCACCTGCCCGAAGCTGACAGTGCGAACGTCCCTATAGGGTTTTTTCGGTTTGTACCACCAGGCCTGAAAAAAATTCTAGGGGAAACACTGGTACATTTTGAAGAGATCTTCTAATGGTCAGTATGAACAGGAGGAATGATTATGGCAAGAAAAACCTATTTCAGTGTTCATTTGGGCACCTGAGTGTTGTTTTAAGACAGACTTGTAAAAACTGTTGACACGCCCTTTAAGTTTTTAGTGTCATTGTTTGAATGTAAATTCAACTTCATTTCACACTACTTCAGATCCATAGCCTATAAAAGGAAAATGTAACAGACACAACAATAAAGTGCTTTTCAGTTCAGAAGGATCTACAGCATGTGCGTGTATGTTTCTGTGTAAAGGCTGGTGGAGGAAACCTTCACCGTGGATGAGGTGAGGGAGATGCTGGATGGGCTGCAGGCGGTGGTGCGTGGTGAAGTGGAGACGGAGCTCATCAACACAGCCCACACCAATGTGCTGCTGCTCAGGCAGCTCTTCTCCCAAGCTGAGAAGTTTTATCTTAGACTTCAGACTGACATCTCAGAGCTTGAAAACAGGTGAGCAGTGAGTAAGGAAGCAGATTGAGACTTCCTGTTACTTCCAGCTAGCATTTGATGGAGGGTGAGGAAGTCAAGTTTGTGCCCATATTAGTACAAAATGTTCTTACAGGACATAATTTATTGTTCAAAGTCCTCTAAGATTATATATTTTTAACTTCTATGCACAAGATAATAACTTCTGTTCACAACTTATCATTGCTTGTTATTATCTTGTGCACACAAATTAATATCATTTAGATTGTAGATCATATCATATCCGTAATAACTTGTGTGCAAAACATCTGGATCTTGTGCGCACAAGATTGAAAAACCCATCTTTTCAGACTTTCTTGGCTCAGAGTGGCAATAATTCATGTTAAATTAGCTGTTTAAACTTTTACATATTAAAATGATTTCAAATATTGAAGCAGCTTCAGGTCAAACAGAGTGTCACATCACAGTAAGACGTGAGCTAAGCCTGGTAACACCTTCATGTTCATGAGACAAGCATCTCCCCTTTTTACCCGAGGCCACTTCCTCCTAAGCACTGCTTAGATTTAGTTTCTCTCACACGCAGTATGCCAGGCAAAAAGGTCAGTGACAAATCACATGCACTTGTGTGCATAACCCTTTTTCCATTACAGAGAATTTTTCTTCTCTCGACGTTCAGTTTTAGCCTGAAAACCACAACTTCTGCTACCCTATGCCCATATTTTAAGGTCAGGTCACCCAGATTACAAATAAACAATTTCTTTCTTAACAATCCCTAATGATATTGAACAATGTAAAGATTTTGAGATATCTACCATTGAGATTTTTGCTATCAGGGCAATGCAATAGAGATGCATGAGATAGCTGAGGTTTATTTCAAATGTATTTTTCAGATTTTTAGCACCACAAACAATATTCCAGTTACAGTGGTCTCAGAGCTCCTTCACGGTCTGCCCCGGGTGTAAAATATCTTTTGTGATATGGGTTAACTGACTCTTAAATCCTTACACCTGTCACGATTAAATTTGCAATTTTCCTCGTATTATTACACATCTACAGTCATTTAAACATATTACTGTTTCATCTAATGTTAAGCTTATGTTCAAACTTTTTTTTTTCTTTATGTTTTTGAGTGCATACTTGTGAAGCGGTGATACCGGTCAAAGTCATGCGATCACATGACGTGATGGGTTTGTAGTCATGTTTTGATAAAAGTATACATAAGAGAATTGCCTAAAATTTCTGTTGTTACTAAGTCAGGAAGCTGAGAGTGCTTTTTTTTTTCATATTACAAGCCTGAACTCAGAGAAACACAGCCATGTACATGTGATACCAGGAACAAAGTAAAATCACTTTTGAAGCATTCTCAGAATGCACTTTGCACTCCTGACATTTCAGCAGGACTTACAGTATCTCGTCACAAATATAGTCAGACCTTAGAGGTATAGAGGTGGTATATTTAGGGAGACTTGCTCTGTAATTAAAGAATATGAATGGTGATTGTCCAAAACTGTTGGCTCTTATAGACGAATCTGAATGTCAAACTATAGCTCAAGCACATGTCAACCTGCTTCTCTTTTTGCCCGTGAGAAGGAGGAAATAAAGGTTTTCCATGTTCTCTTTCTTCACATAATCTGACACCAGAGCAAAATCTCATAATATATGCTGATCTGCTGAAAATACGTTAAAAACTGTGATAGTTTTGAAATTACGTTAAAAACTGTCACAGTTTTGAAACTACGCTAAAAACTGTCACAGTTTTGAAATTACGATAAAAACTGTGATAGTTTTGAATGTAGTTTTCTATAATGTTTAGGTGAACTTAATTCAACTTTTGACCTCTGTAACCTCTCAACTGGTTAAAACACTATGAGTGTTTTTGAACTTTTCTTTTGTTTGTGACATAGTTGGTGGGTAAACAAGCCCTCTACGTGACTGATACGGTGTTTAAGAGAAAGGAATACGCCCCATGTCGGTGTCTACGTGTCTTCATCTACTTCTTGAAACCACAATTAAGCTCTTCAGAGCACTCTGTTCACCACAATACTTTTTTTAGTGTAATTGCCAAACTGACATGACATAAGTAAAGGGTGTTTTATTTCCCTTACCAGATACAACTGCCAAGTAGATAACTATCTTGTCAAAAAAACAAACATCCACATTGTAGTAGCAAGCTGACACCGCAGATATTCAGTATTGCTTACGAAAGATTTAATACATTAACTTTATATTTTTTCGACACATGATTTTGTTTTATCTGAACCATTTTTTTTGCTCTTCTCTACCCGTATAGGAAGCTGTTAGAGCAAGCGTTTTAGTCTTCCTGTCTCTGTTAATTTATTCGTTAATCGGCTGTCCATTTTTTCTCTACCTGTATAGGGAGCTGTTAGAACAAGTGGCTGAATTTGAGAAGACTGACTTTAAAACCACTGACAAGGTGAGTGACTATAATTTGACCATAGATGAATTTGTCATTAATCTTTTGCTCAAAGGGTGTCCACACCCATAGGAAATTCAGTATCTAGAGAGCAGCGCAGCGTTTCACTTCATTTTCGGTACTCCCGTACATCAGGCCATCTGTCCTTTAAATGAAGCCGTGCGGTTCATTAGTCACACATCACTGAGGCTGACGTGGTTTTGCAAGGCAAGCTTACAGTAAAAACAAATCGACTTTGCAACACAGTACTGCACACCTTCATGGGTTTGGTTATTCACACCTCCTGCCAAAGGTCCTCTAGTCATTGTTCCGGTTCTAAGAAATGTTTCACCAGATGGATGCAAAAAAAATGTGGTTTTATTTTTTTCCGCTGTAATGCAATAACAAGGGATAGTTGTCAAGATGTTTACAACTGATATGTCAAATTGTGAAACTGTCACATGTTTAATTATTTACAGATAAACCAGGAAACAAGCAAACCCAAGTTAGCGCCGCTGAACGAGGGTGGGGTTTCTGAACTTCTTAACAAGGTGAAGAGATATATTACATAGACTACATGTAAAGATGAAAGATTAAAGATTAAGATTAAGATTAAAAAGTTGATCAATTATCATGCTCATACAATCATCTTAAATATTTCAGGAGATAACAAGACTACAGGAGGAAAATGATAAACTGAAAGCCAGGCTGCGGACTTTAGAATCCCAGGTATAAAAATGAATCAAACAGCATCTTTTCTCATAAACAATTCAGTCATTTATGTTCTTAGCTCTATGTCTTTATTGATTTTTACCAGGCTATGAGTGCATTAGATGAGAAAACCAAGGCAGAGAGAGCTCTGAAAGACCTCCAGAAGGTGCAAGGTGAACAACAGGTACCGTTCCATGTCTGACGTTCAAGTAGCATCATCTTTGTGTGTGTCATTTTGTGTTTGCTTTCCATTTTGCTACTTTTAATTTTCATCTGAACAATTGCTGTCATTTGTTTTTAATTGCCAACTTGGACCCCCGCATGGTATGTATCCAGCTGGCCATAACGTTGCTCGTGTCTCTCACTGTGAATAGGAACGGAGCGTGTATATTCTGTAGCGTCAAGAGGAAATATCCATGGCTGCCGTTCATACCATCTGAACACTGAATATGTTGTTTCTTTTCCGTTTTAAGCTGGTTGCTCACTCCCAGGAGATCAACAGTCTAGAGGGCACAGTGGCAGCTTTGAAGCAGGACTATGAAATGTCTCTCAGCATCAGCGCCGCCTCCCAGAAGCATCTGCAGGAAAACCTGATCTCCTCCAAACATGAGCTTCTGCGAGTGCAGGAGCAGCTGGCCTTGGCAGAGAAGGTACATCAGTGTGGTCTTTAACTGCAACTTTGCAGCAACCAGTTACTGTAAAGGTATTGAGACAACTGATAGGGGTGCATCAAGCTTCTCATGTCTTTATGTGTGTGTTTTGTCCAGGAGTTGGAGAAGAAGTTCCAGCAAACTGCAGCTTACCGCAACATGAAGGAGATCCTAACCAAGAAGAATGAGCAGATCAAAGACATTAGAAAGCGATTGCAGAGGTGAGCATTCATCAATAAAGAAAAAACAATCCAAACAACATCAGAGATATCAGCATTAGAAGACAATGGCTGCCAAATTCAAAAAACTATATCAATATCTATCTATATCAGTAGTATGTTATGGAAACCTCTTGTCAGTAATGTGGAACAAGAAAAATCACCACTGTGGCCCTTTAAATTTAAATATTTTCGTTCTGTTCTGTGTTGTTTTTTTCTTCTACTTGTAAAATCGACTTTCCTATTATGATATTTGACTAATTTCGGTTTTGTACCGCCCTCTCTTTCAGATACGAGCCCAACGAATGAGTTCTACCCAAGACAGCTGCTTAAACAGATGTCCAAGTGGTAAGACAGGACCAAATTTTACGACTGTGGTTTGGACAAGAAACCGTCAGTTCCACTGCTGTTAGACAACAGAGACGGCAAAAAAAAAAAAAAAAAAACACTTCCTCAAGGAATTGTTTATACATGCTTTATCTGGCATCTTCAGTAGTTATTGGCTTTAGCAAAAAAGCGGGTGGTGGTACACACAACTGAACACACAAATGAAGTAGTGACAAACGATAGCCTTCTTCAGCTGTGCTTTTTTTCTACGTCTCAATTTTGGAGCTCACTTACAGTAGCTAGCAGACTTCCCTCAGTGCTCTATGCAATTACTATAATGTCCCTGTTTAAAGAGGCCTTGTCCATTTGCTGAACAGACACTGTCTGCCTGAACCTTTGCAGTCTTATCTATCAGATATTTATAGGTAATGTTTAGCTTCTTAGCACTGGGTTGTTGATTATTGCTATTTCACTGATCAGTCTTATTTTAGCAGCTCCCTTTGTCCTCAAAACGCAGCCTTTAATTAAGTTAGTTTGTTATTAGTGAACAGCTTCAAAATAACATTTCCTGACCCTTTAAGGTCAATTTTGCTTTGATTTGTTACCTTTTAAAAGCATTTTCACAAAAGATATTTCCAATGATCCGATGCTCTGTGACAGTCTGATCATTGAAAATATACCCAGCTTCTTGTATTTTATTTTTTTCTGCTCTTGCATATTGACGACACAGATAGTGATCTAGGATGATTTCCCTACTTCCCTATACACAAAAGGGCATAGAATATTTTTGTCTGGAAACTTTAACTGTGTACTTTTCGTATTGCTGTGGGTAATGGAGTTTAAGAGAAAAAAAAAATATACATGATGTTCATGAAGTAATGCTCTTGTAGAGTATGATATATCTACCCTATATTACACTAGATGTGCATTTGTTTGTATCGTGCAAAGTATGGGGTAATAAAAGCTGTTACCAAATATCTGGTTGTTTTTTAGTGAGTTTAGTGAGCGTAGTTTGTCATCATTGTATGCAGCAATCACACAATAATAGAAGTGAATGAATTACAAACATATTGAACTGAATAAATGTCTGGAACTGACCGACTCAACAAGGGGGCACCATCCTGCAATTACAAATGGGGGAATTCACACATAAATAAAATATGTCTTTATAACCCATCAAAAGCTGTACACTTAACATGCTGTGGGATTTTATAGTCTCGGTTACATTATGTGGTGTTACATAAGCATTTAAGAGGATCTGACATTAACCACTACATGATTTCACATGCCAGTACATCTGTGAGTACTCAAGTCTATTTTTTTCCCAAATATTATTTTTGTTATTTCTGCCTGATGTGTGAGAGCTCAGAAGAGGAAGTCAAGAAAAAGGGAAGAAAAAGAAGGGGATAACGTACATTTACAATACATTAAAACAGGACGTTATGATTACACAGTACTACTGTATTCACTGAGAGACCGGAGTGCTCCTCTGATGCCTCAGATATCTGTTACAAACTCAAGGTTAGATATTTTTAAAACATTTTTCCTTTATTAGCTACTTTAGTTGACACTAGAAAGTGATGAGAAATGTCTTTACAGAGAGAAAAATGGGGATGACATGTAATAAATGAACTTGGTCAGACTGGAGATGTTGCTGTTACTGTACTTGTTTCATGCTGGCCTGCCAGGACACATTAAACTTCTTTTTATTCAATATAATTTTTTACTCATATGAGTCAGAACAAAATTAGGAAAGGCTGCATACACTTTCACAACAGTAAGTAAGGCTGTTATGACAGAATCTTAAATGGTTCTGTATAAATGAATGCTGAACTACAGAGACTGACCAAAGATTGGTGAGATATTGGTCAGAAAGTTCACATTAGGGGCCTAAATGATCATTTATCATAAGATGCATGCTTTGTTAAGAGCCTACAATAGGATATTCTTTCAGGATGTCTTATCACGTGCACTTGCACAATGCGATTGCATAAGAATTTGTTTTTGTTCATAATTTAGCACATTTAATGACTTTATCTGCTTCATCAAGTGTTTCATGTGTCAAGAAAAAGACTTCACTGTTTTTTTTTGAACGCAGTCTTGTTTGTGTTAACCAAAGAGGATAGAGACAGTGATAGTAAGAAACAAAGTGGTCACCAGTAAGTCAACTGTAAACCCTGTGTTGTTTTCAGTGAAACTCTGCAAGCCACAGTTTGTCCTGATTTAAACTTGTGGGTTTTACAATATGCACAGTTTACTTTCCTTCATTTTTGTGTAGAATAAAGGGGTAGAGATGAATCCAAATTATATGTATTAAAAAAAAAAAAAAAAAAAAAATATATAAACATATATATATATATATGTGTATAAATAACAGATGGTTTCCCTACTGAAAACAATATCCTTAAAAATGTTTTTATTCTAATACCCAAATAAAGATAATTGTTTGTGTGACTATGTGGTTGTGTGCATGCATCTGTTTTTCGATTGTGAACTGAGGGTTAACGATGTCGGGGAAAGTGCTGATAATTTCACATAACATGCAAAGTCTGAGCAGTGTGTATCAGTGCATGCAATAAATCACAGTAAGGAAGTGGTAACTAGTGCTAAACTCAATTTCTGTCACTGCTGAGAGCAGCGAAGGTGACAGTACTTTCCCACAGAAGAGGGCAACTGGTAATCATGGTTTGTGTACCCATTCACAGCTTCCTGCTCGTAGACAAAGTATCAAAGGGGTTCTCTCAGTTTCACTAGCACGACTAAAGAGTTTGTTGTTTAGTTTTTCTTCGGAATCATCGAGCAGAGTTCTGCTTGTGGGCAATTACGTACATTTCAAGAGCGTTTCTGAATAATTCATGACGTCCGGATACTGAATTTTAGAGGAACAACAGATAATTTTAAGCTTATATTCAGTCATCTTGGGTTTGAATATCTTCCTCAGTATCAGTATCATACAGCTTTATGAAACAAGATGAATACGGTATATGTGATAGCGTCACACAGTGATGACTTTTTTTTTTTTTTTTTTTACTTAAAAGTCAATCCTTTTTGTGTAGCTCAGTATCACATACATGTATCAGAAGGCCCACATTCACAATGATTCTCAACCTTACTCAAGCTCTGCCCAAAAACTCCAGAAAAATGGGAGAAATCTCAAATCCCACCAATTCATAGATGACAAGCGGAGCAGTAAGAACCACAGACAGACATAAACAATTACAGACATAGACGAAAATTGGAGAAAAAAAAAGGAAATCAGGTGTAAGAGTTTAAGAGATTTTTGAATGACCCCGATGTATTACAAACAGTGAAGCTTTAAAGCTTTAACCTTTTTACCTCAAGATGTATAACGTCTGTGGTTTGCTTCACTCCGATCGTTTGTCTCTGCATGCATCACTCCGACTTACCCTCAGTGGCCTCACACAGGCTGTGGTTATGGCCATGTGGGTGTCAGGTCGTAAAGTACGTGAGCAAGAAGATCCGAGCTAGCAAGTGTTAATCAATATCACTCTTGAGTCTTAAGGTCTAAAAGAATCAGATCGAAATGAACAGATACGCATCTTTAAGACACTTCTACTGAAAATGATTACTCACTGTGTTTGTTGAAACAGCATATCTTCAACATACAGTACATATGTTGAGATTAGCCAGTGAAGCAACACTCAAGATGGCTCCTATGTCCTCTCAGTCTCTCCAGCTGTGATGCTTTTTGCACAAAATGAGAAATCAAACTACTTAGGATCCACCTGAAATGCTTAACAAACGATGTCAGTGTTATCAGTGGCCCTTATTTAAGCACCGGTGTCTCATTAACTGTAAGGAGACTGTTTGACTGTAACTATTTGAGTGTTGTTTTCAAGGCTCGAGTCAGCATATTATCATCTCAGTGAGGTCATATAACAAACAAAACATGTTCAAAAAGGCCTCTCTCATCCGTGGTCTCTTTTATTTTAGATCAACACTCAAGCACCGCACTCTTGACCTACATATATGACTATGATTAAATCCTAATTCTCATTTCTCAGGGTAATGACTCAAAATGATTCAAATCAAGTTGCAGAAACTGAGTCACCGCAGCTGTGTTATTTGACTGAATGAAAGTTGTGATGTGGGAAATGGATTGCCTCTCAAATGACACTGCTCTAGCTGCAAATGCAATATGGAGTATGCTGGGCCAATTGGACTGATTGCAATGTTTTCCCGCTTTGGTATCATGCACTGCACCCTGTTATCTAGCTAAAAATCGTACTGCCTTTCTCATCCTACACTGGTGACTAATCCATGGCATCTTGACCTTTTCTCAACAGTTTCAGGCCTTGATATTCTAATTACTTTGGCAGTAAGAGAGCGGTCAAATTGCATATGTGAATCTAAGTATTGCATGTAAATGCATGTGGATTTTGTCCCACATCATTTACATTGTAAGTGCATTTGGAGGAGATCTTCTAATGGTCAGTATGAACAGGAGGAATGATTACAGCAAGCAAAACCAGTTTCACTGTTCATATGGGCACCTGACTGTTGTTTTAAGGCAAACTTGATAAATTGTGAGCCTATCCTTTAAGTTTCTATCTAACTGTAGCTGCTTAGTGATGGACTGTGATGTCCAGTTGTTTCCCTGCTTTCTACCCAGTTCAGCCCTCCAACACTTCAACTTAAACAGAATGAGCATGTGGGTTTAGTCTTTGTCACAGCTTCTTTGTGAAATATGCTGCCACTGTTTCAAGATCACAGGTTAATGCACACTTTCGCTACATTGCTTTGCTGATTTACAGTCGCGGGGAGAGAGAGTTTTACATAGTTTTGTTCTGTTTTCTGCTGAGAGGCATGTGACCTGTGGTTAAAGAGAAACCATAGAAGCAAAAATGAATCTGTTACAGAATCAGCATGTTAAGGTAATGAACAGACCTTTTGTCTGTTGAAAAAATAGTAATATGCCTCATGCGAGAAGCATCGTAAGAGAAGCAGCAGTAGACATGAAACCACGTGAAATGCCAGAATAATCTTCTGCATGGACAGTGTTCATAAAGGTGAGTTTCTCATTGTGTATACTGTATCTGTATCTGTATTCTTGAACCTGGGGGCCTGAGAAGGTTTGCGCTTTGTTTTATGCCTGCAGATCAGAACAACACAGCTGGTTATTCACACTCGTCAGTTAGTGGTGTCTCAATCTGCCACTTTTGTTCAGCAGCTTGTTCCCAGAAGAAGATGATCGTCTGATCATGACACAGTCGTTTCCTTGGGCCTCACTGTGGTGCAAACCGAGAAATTGGTAGAAATCTAAAAAGCTGTTGGCTCACACACTCTTCCTCCTGCATTATACACAATTTGCTGAGAATGAAAAATGTTAAATTAGGCCAGGAGGTGAAACCATGAAGTGAAGTGACAAAAACAGCCCTCTGGGCCCACTCTGTTACAGGGGCCAATATAAACCCAGTTGCGAATGACACCCTCTCACAGGAAACAACAACACTTCCTTTACTCTGGTCATACTTTCAAATCATGTCAATGTTTGCTTTGTAAACTGTTTCGTTGATAAGAATTCATCTCATAATGTATACTCATAATGAGTTTATGTGTTTGTCACAATCAGTTTTGTTTGGGCTTCGAGTGAGACTGCTGGAATGACAGGGACTTTCTTCTATGCCATGTTTTGTGCCACTGTGGTTAGCTATGTGACTTTTATTAATTTCCCTTTACAAAGGGCAGTACCCATGACCTCTGCACTTCCCTGTTTAGGCATGGGTTCTTATTTTTCATGACATATCACATGAATGACCTTCATCTTGGAAGCAATTGGCACTGGAATATGTGCGTTGTTGTTCATAGTGCGGTGCTCATGCTAGTATGTATGAACAGGGGTAAAACTCGACTTGAAATATGAAATATGAATCTGGAGCAGTGAAAACAAGGAGACACAGGAAGCTTGGCTCTGTCCACATGTGAAAAGAATCTGCCTACCAGCACCTCTAAAACTGAATCATATCTTGTTTCTTTAATTCATACAAAAACAGTGTTTTTACTAAGCTAAGCTAACTTAGTCTAGCTCCATATTTAGCACACAGACACGAGAGTGGTAGTGACTTCCTTGACTAAATTTCAGCAAGTAAGCAAAGAGGCACACTTCTTAAAATGCCAAACTGATTCTTTTACTGAACTTTTTTTTTTTTTTTTTTTTATAAAAAAGGGGATGTTATTTTTCCTAATAAGTATGAGGCATGTTTCGTCACTGCTTGCATGAAAAATAAACTCTCAGAAATTTCACAAACAGACTTCCTTATCACTGTTGACACGCTTAGCTTTTAGCCATTTAGCTGACAATAAGAGAAGGCTCAATAACATTTCATAACTGGGTATGTTGTAAAACGAGACAGAAAAGCTTACAACATCCTAACATCGACTACCTGTTCCACCGCTGGTCTTTAATCACACCTCTCAGGTTTTCAGTTTCAACTATGGTAAGTGCTCCACCTGTGTACACAAAGTGTGACAAAAATGAGCTTCGACTCAGTGAAACTTAATCGACTGTAGAGTGTATGTGGGTGTATTCTCTCTGGTTTGAGCTTGATCGCCGTGGTTCAGTGGGTTTAGTCTTTGTCACAGCCCCTTCGTGAAAGGTGCTGTCACAGATTAGTGCGTATTTTGGCCACATTGCTGTGCTGCTGCACAGTTGCGTGGAGAAATCTTTAGGTTGTGCACTGTTTCCATCGAGAGGCACGTGACCTGCGGTTAAAGGGAGGTATAAAACTGAGAGGCTGTTAACCAGCTGTACTTCCCAGACGAGCAGAGCTGTGCCTGAGAAGTTGATTTCAGCATCAGGTAAGTGATTAATTGCAACGCCACAAAACTGTAGAAAATTTACAGTGCATTCACTATGGAACTTTTAAGCCTAATTTTCACCATTTCATTCATATTTTATCCCTGTTTTACAAGATTAAAATGTCTTTTGGTCTGTTGTTTTATATCAATATATTTTGATTCCTTGTAGATAACATGGGCGATACAACAACATCAACATCTACGCCCTTTGTGAGTATTACTTTGGATAATTATGTTTTGCCATTATGTGTGAAAACCACTGAACCGATAACAAGTGCTGTTAAAGAACAGGTCTTTATTCTTTTTTATGTTCTGTATAATTGAATAGGTTCAAAAAGTTGGAATTACCATATAATCACAGAAAGAGACAAAACTCTTCAAATACTGTGTTTTTAGTGCATGTCTGTCCCAGTGAAAAAAGTATGATTTTCAAGAGTGGTGAAATTTAAATCTCAGGACAGTGTGTGACGAAAAAAAAAATCAGTCTGTTCAACGCAACACACGCTGACATGATATATTTCATATTTCCGGTATGTCATTAAATGTTTCTAATGAATGTGTAAAAAAGTGGATTTCACACTCCAGGTACGGTAGATTTATCTCAAGCAGACATCTGTAAGATACTCAAATGCTACAGTCAGACTTGTATCTGCATCAAATTTTCCATTGTTTTGTGAAAAGCTGAGCCCCAGTTTCACCTCGCTGTTTATCTCTGCCCTACATCTAAACTTGATGTTTCTGGGGTACTAAGTTTGGCTGCAGGCCCCTTTCTGGAGCCCCTCGGGATCGTTTACCCCTCTCAGGCTTGGAAACAGCAGGAAGCAGTATTGTGCAGTAATGTGGTGTGGTTTCTCTGGCACAGACACAACACCTGCACACTATGGTTAGCTTGTACGTCACCAGCGTTTAATGTCATATCACTTTATCCCCACTAGAAGCATTATTGTTATGAAGCGCTGACAGCAGTTAGTGAGTTGAAAGGAAATGAGAACTGAGAAGAAGAAAAAAAAGACCAGGCACTGTATCTGTTGCACGCAACCCTCTTAAATATCATATAAGATCATTTCATTTTTCTGCTTTTCATTGCAGACCACCCTTGATTTCTCAGACTATGACATTGAGTCTACTGAAAACGCAGGCATGTGTAACAGAAGCTGGGTCAGGGAGTTTCGAGGCCAGTACGAACCACCGCTCTTCGTGATCATCTTCATCCTGGGTGCCGTAGGTAACCTGTTGGTGGTTTGGATCTGCACCACTATGAAAAACCGCCAAACAATGACCGACGTGTACCTGCTAAACCTGGCTGTGGCTGACCTCCTCTTCCTGTCCACGCTGCCCTTCTGGGCTGTCGATGCCATCATGGGATGGGACTTTGGCATCGCTATGTGCAAAATTGTGTCCGCTGTTTACAAGATCAATTTCTTCAGCAGCATGTTGATACTCACCTGCATTAGTGTTGACCGCTACATTGCTATTGTGGAAGCCACCAAGGCTCAAAACTATAAGGAAAAGAGGTTTTACTACGGTAAACGTGCCTGTGTAGGTGTCTGGTTTGTCTCCTTTCTTCTGGCCCTCCCTGAGTTTATCTTTGCCGAAGTGAAGAAAGACCAAAGCGATCAGTCTTTCTGTGTTCTGGTGTACTCGAACAATGAAGACAACCAGACTAAGATCCTGGTGCTGTCCCTGCAGATCTGCATGGGCTTCTGCCTTCCTCTACTTGTAATGTTCTTTTGTTACCCTGTCATTATTCACAAACTTCTGCAGACCAGGAGCTTCCAGAAGCATAAGCCCCTGCGTGTCATCTTTGCTGTGGTGTTTGTGTTTATTCTCTCTCAGCTGCCTCACAACAGTCTATTGATACTGGAGGCCTCTCAGGCAGCTAATACTACCATCACTGCATGTGACACTGTGAAACGTTTTGATATAGCTGGACAGATAGCCAAGAGTCTGGCGTACACTCACGCCTGCCTGAACCCAATCCTATATGTCTTCATCGGAGTCCGCTTCAGACAAAACCTCCGGAGGAACATGGAGATGTGTGCAGGCAGGGGCGAAGAAAGGCAAAATTCAATCCAGTTAGCTTACAAAGGTCCCTCTGTCATGTCAGAAACTGACACTTCTGCCGCTGTTTTCTCATAAATCACCATTTTCCTAAAATCCTACTCCTGAGACCTGAACGTGCAGTTCCACATGATTATCTTTTACTTGTTGGGAGTAAAATAGTCTACATTCTGGGAGTGCGGATATCGATGCTTTGTATAAAATGTATATTACTATAAAAACTTTTTTATTTTGTGTTATACTATACTATACTTTTTTTGAGTGTTTGTGTTGTTACAGTCTTTCCATCATGTATTTGTCGTGTGCCGCTGTAAATAAATAAAAAGTCTTAAAATCTTAAGAAGTCTGCAATTTTTTGCCATACCCCCATGAAGACAATGTGTCTCATAGCACAAAAAATGAATGTGAAGGGGATGCAGCTGAGGTTTAAGTACACAGGCTACTATAAATCTATAAATGAATCCAGTGATGAAGTCAGCAGTTTACTACTACACATGGGAAAATAGAGTGCCCTCACTGGTGTAACGTACATAGTGTGGTGTGAAACACAGTTGTGAATGTGGCTAATCGAATCCACAGTGTTTTCGGTCTGACTAGATGTCCTGTTGACAGTCTGTGCCATCGTCTGTGCCTACATGCTTAACTGTTGAATGTGGTCTGTGTCGGGCAATGACTTGGCAGTTTCGTAGTGAGTGCTGACGGATGCCCATTCAAACTGGCATGAAAGAAGTTTCCCACATTGACTTCACAGCGGCTGTAGCTCAGACAGGTGATAGACAGACAGACAGACAGGCAGGCAGACAGACAGAAAGACACAACTTTACCTGGAGGCACAGGACTCTAGTTTCACCAACTTCAAAAACCAACACACTGCTTGAGTGCATAGTGTTCTTTGCACAAACCTTCACAATCTGCGTGAAATTCAATACACACTCCGGCGGAAGAGAAACTGTCTGTACTTGTCTGGCCTATGCCACCATCATCTAAGAAGATCAAAGTCATGTAAAACTAATGGTGGGCTGGTGGCCTGCTTTCCGTTCCTCTCTGTTGGGTGAAATGTGGGCCATGAGCTCTGTGTCACATAATCACAGTTTCATGATGCTGTATGAATGTGATATAGGTACAGCATTTCAAAATACTGACAGAGATGCAGAGCTGAGGTTAACATCACAGCTTGTTTGGATTGTGTTAGATTCATAACGCAAAAGAAACACACACGCTTGTACTTTAAAAGATCAAGTATGCAAATATAAAAGTGTTGCAGGGTGCTCATTACGTTTGGTTGCTCGGTTGGAGTGTAAAGGTTGGTGACCTGGCAAATAAAGTAAAGACTTGTGAATCTCAGTCTTTATTTGACTCAGAAAGACAAAAAAAAGAGACAGATGAAGGAAGAAAAAAAGAGGGTACATCACAAAGTACATGTTCGCTACAGTCTGGCACACCGTCTGTAAATAACATCCTGGTGTGTTATTGTGGTCACAGAGGTTGGCCCCAGACAACTGCAGCCTACCTACTCAATCAGGTGAGACCACAGACATATTTTTTTATTTTCCTCCTTTTCTCTCACGACAGGAACCCATCAAAAACAACATGCTCCTGCTTAACCGCAGAGATGAGGTCTTTCCAGGGCTCACTATGGATGTCCTCAGGGACCCCAGCAGATGTCTTGAATTGGTTTCAACTGACAAACACTGAGGACAATTTAAGCACTTATCTGAGCGAGAGCACAGCTTCAGAGTAATTTGAATTAGTTTGTTTGTTAAATCTTAATCTACAAACCTTGCTTTGGTTTTAACTATGCAAAGTTAACATAATACAAAATGTATCTTCTTCAATATACTGTTTGGTTTCACAGAGTCAATTCCCTAGTGATCTAATGTGCACTAGAAGGAAGTGCTTCTCACACTTCTTTAGCATGGGAATTTATATTATAAGGATAAACCAGATCATCAGAGGGCTTTATTTGACCCCAAGTCATCAGTCTTTGTTAACATCATCAAAGTTAAACGCCTGACGCTTTGATAGCTGTCTGTATTGAATAGGGGGTGAACAAAAAAAACAAAAAACAGGAACAACTCATTATACAATATAATTCAGCACAACCTCACATCAGTTTCTCTTTTTTGCTGAGAACTGATGCTGAGTGTTGCTTCCTTGGCTGCACATTAGGCTTAACGTCCTTTTTCGTTTCCTCAGTAGTTGGTCAAGATTGTATTCATACTAGTATAATGTGGAGCATCAAAAAGTGATTGTTTCAACCATTTATCCATTACTTTTTAAAATCCTTTTTTGGCTTTTTGCTAAAAACTTTTCAGGCTCTCTCAGTCAGTCTTATGCAGTCAGACTACCAAAGTTGGCAGGTTATTGTAAAAATAAATATGAAACTAAAGAAATTAGAATCCCACCACATAGGATTACAAACTGGTGTGATTCTGTAGATGCAGATGAATTATTATCAAATTGTAATTTCTAATGACTGTACATACCGAAGACAAAAATGTATATATATCTACATGTACGGTATGTACTGTACATAACCCACTGTATACACTGAAAGTAACTTATTGCATTAACTGTACTATTTGCGCCACTGTATATAGTTTACAGTGACAGTTTGACCTGTATATAGACATTATACATATGTTGTGGTCCATTGTTGTGTGTGTATATACTTTTTATTTTATTTATGTTATATATACAGTACCAGTCAAAAGTTTTTCTTTTACACTTTCTCATTAAAGGGAATGTCCAAACTCTTGACGGGTACTGCATATGTACTGTATATTTATTTTTTATTCTATAGCCTGCTGTACTTGCATAGCTGATGTACTGTATGTCTTCTGTATGTGTCTTTTGGTACATTGTATGTGTGTCTGGAAACCAGACTCTAATTCCTTGTGTGTTCAGGCATACTTGGCCAATAAAGCCGATTCTGATTCTATTTATATATTTTTTCGAATTAGCTTAACTACTCTTCAATCTCTCCTTGTACCCCCTGTAGTAGAAGTACCCCTGTTTGGGAAACACTGCCTTATATTGTAGGGTGTTTCTGTTATTTTGTCCACCCCACTGCATACCACTGTCTGTATAAAAAGCATCAACCAGGCTGTGTTAGAACATACTGTACAGTGTATGCTTCCCTCTATTTTATTATAAAGGCCACTGGTAATGTCAACCACAAGGTGGCGTAGCTTGCACAGCAGATTGAGTTTATGGTTACGGCTTCAGTGAGCAACACACAAGTTAGATACTAACTCCATCTAGTGGTGGTCTGGATGAGAGGCCTGTGTCGGGGAGCAGTATTGGACATCAAGTTTCAAATTCATGTGGTTTGTCTTGTTCTTGCGAAAGAGTCTCATTCCCAAAGAGCAGCAAATAGACAGGCAGATTGATCGTACGCTGCATTACTAATATTCCACGTACCTCATTATCCCACAACTCTGAAGAACTGTAAGTAATCGCCACTGGGGAAAACAGTAAAAAATAAAAACTGAGCAGATCTGGACTGTGTGCTGAAGAATGCGAAAGACTCACAAGTAGAGCAGCACCTGTGGTTTGGGAACATCCCATCCATCTTTCTGCACAGGGGGAATTGTGTGTGTGTGTGCACGAAGGAGATGTGAGAGAGGGAGAAAGAAAAAGAGGGATAGAGGGAGGACATGGTGGAGTCTATGACTAATAGGAGAGACAGAGAAAGCATATGTGACCCATTGACATTGAGCAGGCTGCATTCTGGTTTCAACTGGCCTATGGTCTAGTTCTTGTGGCCCATAGAAATCCTCAGGGACAATGGCTTATGTATCAAGAATGACCCACTGGCGTCAAAGACCATTTACTGCTGTAACAAGTCACAAATAGCTCCTCGTGAAAGTTTGGGTCTGGCTCATCTGCAAATTTGAAGCATATTGTGAAAAAAAAACCCCAGTAAAATGATGAGCCTAAGAAAGGAAATAGAAAAAGAATGCCATCCTTTATCCAAGCAAACAGGATCTTCATACTACGCCTCGGCGTAAAAAGAAATGTAATAGAACTTGGACCCCCACAATTTCAGCCCAAACAGGGAGCCTCTTATCATCCGCCATCTCTCCCACAGCTAATATTTCACTTCAGCTCCCGGGCCCACAGAATGAGAGACGTTTCCATTTCATGTCAGTCATTTCCAGGCCTGTGTGTTACCTGTGTGGTGATAAGTGTTTGACTGACTGGGAGTGTCGTTAGTCACTGTCCGGCTCCGAGTGACAGCTACAGATTGACGCCGATGATGAGAGGAGAGGCCTGGTGTGTTCAGGGACAGCAGTAATCCACGGTTGATGTAGGGGGGAAGGAAACACATTTACACAAACATACCTATATATGTATTTATCAAAGGGAATTAAAAAACAAGACACTGGAACAAAAGGGACGACATACTTCCTCATTTGTAAAAATCTGTTCAGTTCCTCTTATATATGATATCTGTATCATATTTTAAAGGTGAATTATCTCCATGCTGTATGAATAAACAATACTTTTGTCTAAGAGCTTCCTCCAAAAACTATGAATATGAGATAATCCAGATATGAAGGCCTATTAAGGTATAGTTAAAAGACAAAATGATGGATCTGGTGGTGAGAAAAGTATTTTTATTTGTGGATAAAATGTGCAGCATAATGTCATTGAACATATTAGATTCTTCTAATCAACAGTGTAGGCAAATATCAGCTCGACGGCCAAATCTGGCCCCCTGATGAAAGCTTTTTTCCTCTCATACATCTGCAGATAACAGCAACAGTATGGCAACTGTGCCTCCAAGATATATGAGAGCGCATATTGCTGAAATTAGGTCTAATAAAGTTACCAGATGAATAAAACAAATAGACAACACAAACAAACTACATGAAACAAGGACTCCACAAATTCAAACACAGATTTAATTCCACAGGTTTAGCTTGTTTGACCACAACAGATTAGTGTCAACACTACTTTCATAAGCTGCTGTAACTCTGTTAGCCTTCACTTACAAATGGGAAAAAATGACATCTGCCCACAGATACAATCCTAAAACAGACATCAAAGTTTTTTTAAATAAATTAATTTTACACTTGAATGAATCAAAGTAAATAAACAAATAAAGTCTGCATTCATCTTATGCAGCGGTGATGATGATTTTTCCTATGTTATTTCAGTGTTTCAGAGAGAAATTACAACACACTCAGTTTGCTTTCACCATTAGTCTCACTATGAGCCGACCTGGAAAAAACCAACAACAACAAAACAACAGAAAATAATACAGCACAACAAGGCCAAGAAGTTCAATCTCTGGACATCTCTGGAACACGTTTTCACCCCTCACTCCTCTTCCAAAAGCGAGACAGTAAACCGTGAGAGATGGATGGGGCTGAGCGTTGCAAGGTTTCCAAAAGCGAACAGAGTCTGACTGCTGCTCTACCTGAGGAGCAAAAACAAAAGAGCCATCTCTACCTGTAGGACTGTGGGAGTCGAGGCTTTGATCTGGACCAGAAAGAGAGAGTAGTTTGATGAAATATTGATGCTTTTTTTTAACTGTGTCCTGTGGGAGCTCAGTCTGCTCTCAGGATGTGTGCGCTGATCTACAATACGGCTCTGTGCTTCGCTAGATGAGAATGGACTTGACTATTCGGCTCAAGGAGTCTTATTGGTCCTAATGGGCCTAATGATGACCCCCCACATGGGCCCGAATCGGTCAGGGACTTTTTTTTTCTGTTGATCAAAAGGAGAATTACTTTTAATCAGTCAACACCCATTACAAAACACACACACAAGTGATGTGTGTCTGACAACATCTTAACAGAGTCTCCACAGTAAAGCCTGCACATGACTTAAATCTTTATTTGGTGTTGGATGGGTAATTTTTGAAACAAAGGTGCAACAGCTTTAAAGGATAGGTTCACAATTTCTTTAAGTCTATCCTAAAATAATAATCAGGTGCTCAATTGAACACTGACATGTGATTTTCTTGCTGTAATGATTCCCCTTGTTCATACCAGCCATTAAGAGATCCCTTCATAGTGCACTTTTAATGGATGTGAAGGAGGCGAAAAATCACCCCTCCTATTAATTTAGCTTGAACACACGAACCAGAGTTAATGTGACACATACTTTTTAGCAAACAGGTCAAAACTGATCATCTTAAAATAGCTATTAACACAGTATGTGGTTAAAGAGACTGAGGGTTCTTCACAGTTATACTTTCTTGGCCCAGTATTTAAAACACTAAGGCCTTGTTAAGCCCAGCATCACCATGTAATATGATTTCAACTGGGTGCTCAGAAAGTTTGATTTGAGTTTGTATGAAAGTGACCCACATTCTTCAAGCAACAATGATCTTCGTGCAAGAAGAAAAAAAAAAAATCTGAATATTGATAATTGCCTAGAGTGCTTTTGTCTGAAAGTTAAGAGGCCAACATACTCCAATCAGACCGGAAAAGAGGGTAAAAAAAAAAAAAAAACGAGGGGGGATTTATCACTCTCCCATGCTCACGTTCATACACAGAGATAGACGGCGGGCATAATGACTTCTGTGGCAAAAAAGCAGAGCGATTATTTAAACTTAAAGGACAGAGAGAGGCAAAGAAACGGGTCGAGGGGGAGAGGAAGGAGGGGTCTTAGGAGGAGCCAGGGGCAGGAGATAGTCTGGGAAAGGTCTCGCGTTAAAGTGGAATTAACATGCCTTTCCATTGGAGTCCATTAGATAATCATATTCATACCACACAAGGCTCCAAACCCTCTCTGTTTCATTATTCCCTTTTAATCCACCCTGATAAGGGGGTGCAGGCGTCGTGGTTTTTATTATGTCGTCATTTGGAATCCACATGAAATCCCCACGGGATGTTATCACGGGGAAATTGCTTAAATTGCCCAAGTGGATATAGTTTTGCGTTTATTATTTCTGACGGATTCAAAAATACTGCAAATATCCTTTTCTGATTATTGGGGGCAGAGAGTCTTATCAGTCATTCTCACTAATGGCCCACTCAAGCCATTCGATACCTCCGGCAGTGGGGGGGTGGCGGGGTTCTGTGTGTGATAGTGTCCTGAATGTACAAGTGTGTACAGGTACAGTACGTGTGAGAAAAGGGAAAGAGAAGGAGAAGGAATCAACACAGACAGAGAAAAAAGAGGTAGAAGGAAAGTGTGTTTTATGGAGGGCACTTAATGAACCCTGAGGATCGATAACACTCTAATACACTCCTGACAGTAGACTAGAGGTCACTGAAGCTCTGCTTTTGTCGTATGTTTGTTTGGCCCCCAAATCAGTCCCCTGGAAAACAGGCCCAGTGTCAGGTGACTGTAGTAATTTGGTGGTCAACACACTTGCAATTATTAGAACTGTAAAATTAAACATTAGGAGCAAGAAAACACTCAAAAAGTACTGAACACACAAAAAGTATTAAAATAAATAGTTACAGAATTTTATCTAGGACTATTCTGGATTTGTGTTTCACAACGATGTAATAATGATATAATCACTTGATTTCCCTCTGTCACTGCAATATAAAAATACTCAATGACAAGAACATCTGCACTGATGTCACTTAATTAAAGTATTATTAGCAAAATGTACCAAAAGTAAAACTACTCATAATGCAGAATGCACTACTATGTATTATATTATTGGATTACTATTACTAATGCATCAATGTATGAGTGGTGTTTTACTGTTGTAGTTGGAGGTGGAGCTAATTTGATCTATTTTATATACTGTTTGGTAATTTAATATATCTCACATTTTATAAACTGATCATATGTTTTGTTTGTAAAATCTTCATCTGTTAAGTAACTAGAAACTCAAACTGTCAAATAAATGTAGTGCAGTAAAAAGTACACTATGTTCCCCAGAAATGTAGTGGAGTAGATGTATAAAGTAGCATGAAATGGAAATACTCATGTAAAGTATAAATACCTCGTATTTGTACATAATGTAAATGTACTTAGTTACATTCCACTGCACCGCAGGCAGGTTTGGAGATATCTGTTTCTGATATTTCTGCTTTCACCTCAGTACAACGAAGGTGAGTGGATTTTTTTTTTTGGCACTCACTGCACTGAAACAATTACCTTCAATTTCTCAACATCAACATCTCGTATCAGAATTAGTGTCCCTTTCATTCAGGATAATCCACACACCAAACTATCAACAGTTTTAAACATTATTTCTTAAGTAGGTGAACAAATCCAGTCAAATGTTTCTTTTAAAAAGAATTACTAGTAATTAAAGTATAAATTCAATCTTAGAATATAAAACACAATATTTAAAAACCTGCATTCAGGTGTGACTGGGAAGCTCAGAACAAGATTACTGTATATGTTACTAGTGGTGGGAAGTAACTACTGTAGTACTGCTCAGGTTCTGTACTTATGTACAATTTTGAGATACTTGTTCTTTACTTGAGTATTCCCATTTTATGTTACTCCTTATTTCTTTTTTTTCACTTTTAACACTCCGCTACGTCTGTCTGACAGCTGCAGTTACTTTGCAGGTCTGAATTTTACATATAAGACGTACAATCATCTTATTAAATAAAATATAATACTTTGTAGTAGGATAAACTACCCAACAGTATATAAGCAGTTATAATTAGCTCCACAATGACAGCATTAAAATCCTACTTATACATGAATGCATCAACGATAATATTCCAATAATATACTATATGTTAAATATAACACTGAATGGTGACATTCTGCATTACAAGTACGTTTGATACTTAAAGAACATTTTGCGGCTGTGAATGCAAGACTTTTACTTGCAATGTAAAAGTATTTTTACAATGCTACTACTTCTCTACTTAAGTAAAAGGTCTCAATACATCTTCCATCAGCATGTGCTGATAACTGAAGACACTTGAGATATTCCTTTATGTTAAAATACTGCCTCTGTGCTGTGAAAAACACAGGAGCCTCTGTCATTCCTCTGTTCATGCAGCCAGTGCGTTTCCAGCGGCCACATCTGTGTGGATATAATATGCTTATTCTGCCGTATCCATTTCACAGTGACATCTGTCCAGCGGCAAAGAATTAAAGGCAAAAATCCAAATGCCTACACAACATTCTGCCAAGTATTGATTTACTGTTACGCGTGTAACATACACACTACAGCACTACATATCATTTCAGTGAGATCACGGCTGAAACTGGGAACATGCTCTGTCAGTTGGTCATTGACACAGATGCTGATCTTGAAAGCGCAGCATTTAGTTCAGATTGTGGTTGTGAGGAAAAGTGACGATATATGAGTGTGTGCATGCTCTTGATTGGTTATTGTGTGTGTGTGTGTGTGTGTGTGTGTCTGTGTGTTTGTGAGGATGCCTGAGTATCTACCTTAGTGAGTGCACCTCCCTGTCTGTAGATCTCAGGGTCTGGAACAAACAGTAGTTCCTTCTTAATTGGGGTGAGATCTGGGGCTTAGAGGGGGCCAAGAAGGGACCCCGAACCCCTTTCTTTCTCCTCCAGAATCGCTTTGGCTACAGAGGTGCTTTTGATGTGTGCTTTGGCTCTGCGAGTCCTACTTTGGAATATGTTCTTGGGAGACCATTGGTTACTTGCCTCCAGGCAGAATCTCAATCCCCAGGATCCTGGCCCTCTTTGATGAAATACTTTCGGGAGCCGCTAACCCTACTGATGCCCATGTGCAACCCACCCCTCCCTCCTTTACCCTCTTGTTCTCCCCCACCTCACCCCCACCTCCCCCCTCCCACCGCCCCCACTCCTAACCCACCCACCCGCCCACCCTCCACCTCCACGTTCCTCGGATTCTCTTTGAGAGATTCATAACAAGGACTTTATCTCTGTGTAGTCCAGGCCAGATGAGCACCGCCTGACAAACTGACAGGAGAATTAGTCGTGTCTTACAGAGCACCTTTGACTGTCTCCTCTCTCTGCCCAACTTCCTGTCGTCACGGACACGAGAATTTTCATTGTATTGACACTGATGTATATCACAGCTCATATTCCATCATTGTGCATTTGTACCATTGCTGTATTTGTTATACACTTTATTCATAATGTCTGTATTTGGATTTAAAATCATCACATGTAATTTGAATTAACTGCCACGTTTTATGGATAAAAGGGGGAAAAAAATATTAGTATCTGTAGATTTTGTTGATGAAAGCCATTTAATTTTAAAAATAGTTGTTTACAAATCATCATAGTTTGCCTAACTTTGACAACCAAACTCGTCCACATATTCTGACACAATCAGAATCAAATGTTTAAGGAGTTTATTGATGATAAAGATGTTGACAGTTGTGACAGAAGATCATAGGCTCTGACTGATTAAGGCGATAATTAGTCAATGTAGACTTTATCGCTATAATAAGCATCAGGAAAGTGATTATAAAACATGAGAATCTTCTTTTTCAAAGAGATAATTCACTTGAAGGACAGATTTCTGTATTGCCAACGATATCTGATCGGTTGAGTGTTAAAAATCAGGATAAATACACAAACTGTGACTTGATGGACTTGACCTTTTGGCCACACACACACATTCAAATCCTGGTTAAACGATTAACCGGTGATTTTCCTCTCCAAACTCCCACCTCTTCATTGATTGAAACAGCACCCTAAAGACCTCTCTTACCACATAATTTCCCTGTATATTGATTATGTATATTGATTACACCTAACCCTACAGGAAGACTTCTCTCTGCCTTACCGTTGCATTAGGTATCACTCTGAAGGCTGAGCCCAGGAGACTATTTTAGCGCTCATAAATCGACAGATCCCAGTATGTGAGTAAGATTGCTCTATAATGTTAATTGGAGTTTTTTTTTTTTTTAGGTACATAATTGAGAGAGAGGCCAGTGTGGAATGATCAAAATGTACAAAGAATTCACTTATACCTCACTGATTAAGTTCATAATCATCATCATATCATAATTGAGAAACAAATCAATGTATTTACCTGTATTTTCTGACAGGTAATTTAATTTAAGCAGTTGTTATGTATATTCTATTGGGTGTGAATGGGTTTATATCTTTTTCTATGGACTGGCATTACTACTGAATGTAATGGTGTCACATACTGTATGTCTTGTAACTTTAGTCATATAGGTATTTATGTAACTGTACTCATATTTCTTGCTGTTCTTAAAACTTTTGTGAAAAGTGGGTGACGGCTCTAAATAATAACACAGTTTGGTTCCTGTGTAGATCAAAAAGGTGAAAACATCATGTCTGTTACAAAGCAGAGCCTATGATAATATACACTGCCTGCCCAGGTCCATTAAAACACTCATTACCAAATAAAGAAAGAAAAAAAGAAAGAGGAATATAATGTCAAACATCATTAAAATCCAACTTTCTTTTCAATTTCGGATAAAACATCAATTTATTAAAGGTTTTCTTAAAAAACACCCAATTCTTTCCCAAACCTGGGTCAGTTTTAGACTTATTCATGTGCTTCAAAGACATATCAAGGAAAGGAAGTAAACTGACTTTAAAGTTATGCTCAGATAGTAATAATTTTAGGACTACCCCGGATCAAAGTTTCCAAAAATGTTGGCTCAAAGAAAGGAAGAAGGAAAGAAAGGGGGTACACAAAATAAAAAAAAAAGAGGGAGGCAGTGAGTAAAGGAGGGAGCCGAAGGGAGGAGTCAAACGAGGGAAGGAGCAGCTGGAGTCCCACACTTCGCCCTCTCTTCTCCTCGAAAAAGCGCACTAAATGTAATAACTCTCCATGCGCTTCTCTGACGCTTATGTTATTTTTACGCACATCTGCGGTCTGCTATCGGCAGATATTATCGGCAGGCTGATGGTGTTAGTCCGGCGGTGGTTGAACACAGCAAACTGTGAGGAGGAGAAAGACAAGCAAGAGGAAAAACTCTGGCAGCGCCGTTTTGGAGTTGGAGTTGCAGCGTAAAAAAAAAAAAAAAAAAAAAAAAAAAAAGTCCCAGGCAACTCTAGAGGCACATCTGCAAGTTAGGAAGAGGAGAAGAAGAAAGAAGACAAATCTTTTTTTTTTCTGAGAAGATCAAAAAAAAAAGTCAAGAATTACAGGGGAAATCACCCAGAAAGAAGTAAGTAATCTATTAAAAAAATCACACACACACACACACATGCGGAATAGACTTTGAACATTGTTGCGCTTATTTGTCTACTTTTAAAGTTTGGGAAAGCCAATCAGACTGTGAAGCAGCAGAGATTTCACTATTTCAAATCGGTGGAATTTCATACAAGTTTAGATGTAGACGTGAAGTGGATTAACTGCGAGAACACTGGTATGAAACACCAGCTTTTTAAAACAACGATGAAAGCTCGGATCTGGATGGCAAAAACAGCTCCTAAAAAACGCAACACAGACTGTGTTACAGTTGGCCTGGGTATGATTTATTCTGTGTGAAATAAGTGTTGGTTGTTAGAAAACCCGGATGGCACACTTAACAAGTATCCGACAGACAGATGTGCATTTTAAAACAAGTTTGAAGTTGCATGAAGTTTGGTATTAATGGAAAAACTTGTTTCTCGAGCTTTGATGTGTTATAAGACAGGAGGAAAAACACATGTTAGTCTGCTGGGAGTTGTGAACTGAAACTTAATGAACTTCTGTAGACATGAAACTTATTGGACCTATGCCTAAAGAAACGCGCGTGGGGGTGGAGGGGGAGGGAAGGGGGAGGGAGGGGGTTGTATGGGAAGGGGGGGGGCATATTTATGTGCATGCGTGATCATATTTCAGTGTCTGTTATTGATTCGGTTTATCCTTTTAGACTTCGGTAGGATTGTTGAAACAGTTAATGAGAAGATACACGAGCATGTTCAGACACTATCTGATTTTTTTTTTAAAGCATCCGAGGTTGTGGCTGACCCTCGCCTTGACCTTTAACATGAAGACATATTTAGTTTTATAGCCATTATACCACTCAAACATTTATACATCACTTGTCTGGTTTTGTAATGTTTGTCCAACTCAAAACCTGAAAGTGAATTTGAGGCCTTTTTTTTTGTTTTGGCAAGAGTAGTGTAATAAATATTTCCTCTGCAAAAATGTCCTTTTTAATATCTCATTTAGTTTAACTTTTGGCATTGAGTTGGTATTTTTAAAATGTAGAAATTATGTAATTGTTTCCAGTGAACTTTATATTTTTCTGCAGAAGCACTGGTCAGTATCTGGAAACCTGACAGAGTCAAAGCAAGTCATCCAGGAGCATGAAATCACTCAACCACAGTACTGCTTGTACAGTTTGACTGGCATAGGAACGTTTTTAAAATTATCTGGTTTATTCTGTCACATAAAAAAAAGAAAAATATTTTAGGAGACATCACAGCATGTTTGAAGGCATGTGCATGTGTTCAGAGAAATTTAAGCCCATTACAGTGGGGTCTGTGGCTCTGCAGGGGTCCATGTGGGGAGTTTTATGGGGCCCCGAGCAAAATGGGAAATAGTATAAATTCCCTTTAATTTAGTTTACCTCAATTAATTAGAATGATCATAATTAAAAATGGGTATGAATGACTAATACAATCATAGGTTTTCCCTTTCATAGACAGTAATTCATTTAGAATCAACACTGAAAAAAACTCAAAACTCTCACATGAGTGTGTACATGGTGAAAAAAAAATCTCTCTCTAACAGAAGTTTGTGTGTTCATTTGGGGGTTACGGGACACGAAAACGCTTGAGAGCCCCGAGCTTCCACATGTGCAGATATTTGTTTGAAACTTTCCCTCCTGTCCTCGCCAGCTGTTCCACATTTTATCTGCTTGTCTGCTCTCGGGTTTCACACAGACGACGAGGGTCCAAGGTGCTCAGCCATGCGGTGCAGCTCAAATCCTCCTTTTTTTGACACTTGGCAAATTATTAACGGAGGTCTGGCTGCCTTGAGACGGAGCAGTGAATGAACACACCAAATAAGATGTTTAACAGCACAAGTTCACACAGATAAAAAATCTCCTTTTAGCTTTTTTTTTTTTTTTTTTTATGAGGTTGTTCCATCATTCATCTTGGCTGAGCATTTGGCTTTGAGCAGAGTTTTTGCAGCTCTTGGTTACATTTGTCTAATAAAATAAAGAAGGGACTGTCACATAAACTGTCATTTAATATTTTCCCTTTTTTATTTATAATAACAAAATAACATTTCACAGGGCATACGAGTGGAAAATTAATCAGTGTCAAAATGATTAAGCTCAGTTAAAAAAATAATAAACAGACAGACAAGGACAGATTTTAGACCAAATATAGTTAAATCTAACAAGACAATCATTTTGTTATTATAATTGTATTTATAGAGATGAAACAAATAGCTCTGTACTTTTTTCCCTTATATGTTCTGCTTTTCATGACTTGTGAATTCAGCATTTTTAAATATTAATGCAAATGAAAAATACCACATAATTGCCATTGCATTCCATAATTGGAGGCCAAAATTATGACGGCGTATGATATTATTTTCAACATATAAGTACTGTATTTTTTCCAACAGTGTTTAATTAAGTGTGATGAATCTAAATTTCAGTGATTGACTGATGACAGAGAAATATATCACGTATTTGAATATTACACACAAGCTGATCACTTTAATTTTAGCTTTTACACCACAATGTAGATGTTAGTCAAATTTCCAAATATTTGTTATATAATGAAACATATAAAACAGCTTCATAATATAAAGAAAATCTCTTTCCACTCTCAAAATACATGTTAATATTCAATGTGTAGACCTAATATTGTTTTTGCTACTATTAAATTGATACTGACGTCAAACAGGTGCACCTTTACCAAAAAAAAAAAAAAGGACTTTGTCTCATTATGATGCAGCAGCAGTGATGAATGCAGCAGTGTTTAAGATGCTAATCTGCTGGAATGAGATGCACAACACAGAGCCATTCGCTTACTGTAGCCAGCAAAGATGTATCACTGCCGCTCTCTGCTTCTTCGGCTCCATGCGTGAGGAACAGGCGGATAACGTTTTTTTTCCTCTGCATGAGTCAGTCCGTCAGATAGCAACAGCGTACTGTTTTATCTCAACTTTTAAGCGCTCCTTAAGGTAAAATTATGCATAGCGACACTTGCCCAATACACCCGTGACCTGGCGACCTGGCAGAATAGGGGCTGTCATGTTAATGCAGGGAGATGACATGCTATTAGCTTTTGAGGTATGGCCCTCTTCTCTCTTTTTAAGGGCCTCGGCATTCACAGAAGGCAGGTTCTGTCCTCAGGCCTTTTACACCCTGCAGGAAGAATACCTGTTATCAAGTTTGTATGCAAGAGGCCCTAATGAGCTGTGTTGTTGTGCTAATGCCCTGATCGGGAGCCCTCAAAGAGGTGGCAAATGTTTTGTTAAAACAGGGGTAATGTGAGGGAAGTTGATTTTCCTCGAGATAATGAGGACTAGGGTGTATTTTTTAGTGTTAGCTTGCTTGTTTTGCAGGTTTTTCTGTAGCTTGTGGTTGATTGTGTGTTTTTCCAGCTTTGTGTTTTTTCTAAATTTACTTATAGGGAGTTTACAGGTTATAATAATAGGTGCAATTCTTATAACCTTTCATTGTTGGTAGTAAATAAATATCCACTAGCCACTTGACCAATGAAAGTTTGGAGTAATTCCCTGTGTAATTTGATTAGCTGTTGCATCTCTTGCATATAACTGCTATAGTTGAATAGATGGCCCCCAAAAGAAATCTCTCTCTCACTTTGATGATTTGGTACTTTGATATGTTGACATCAAGTGAAACAGACACAGTGGGGAAAGAAAGAGGACAAGTCAGACAGAGGTAGTGATTGAGGAAAAAAAAAAGGCTGTGCATGAGAGCGGGCGCTGGTGTGGTTTGTGAGGAAGGAGGAGTGCTATGAAAAGTTGGGCTGAGATGGCAAACCTGAGGAGCGTCAAAACGTCTGGATGCATTTGCGTGCGAGCAGAGACAAGAAGGGGTCTTCGGGTGCGCGAGGGCTTCTCCTTGGCCTCCTAATCCCCAGGCCCAGCCATCCCTTCAGGGCATGCCTCAGATCTGGCTCTCTGGCTCTCCGCGCGGACGACCCAGCTCCGCCAGCAGATTTAATATGCTATGTGTTCCTGCTCCCCCGGCTCCCCTCCACCTCAACCATCATTGTCCCAGAGCGGGACCTCCGCTCCCTGCTTCAAGGAGCCTGCTAAAGGCACCTTTCAAGCTGGGTGATGTCTTTGGATAAGGCATACGGTGGGGGGAAAGTGGCGATGACGGGGGTGTGAGACTCATGATATCATACTGTAATTTCAGATATGTATATTACACACATTCGTTGAATCTTAATACACTCGGGGCGTTTGCAAACAGCATACTGACACAACAGTCATACACCTCATCACACTTGCATGCATGTACATGCATTCTGCTGCTCCTCCACACTTCTCTCTCTCTCTCCTTTTTTTTTTCCTCCTTCTCTCACTTATACATAAACACACATTTAGTTTTTATTTGGTCTCATTTCTCTTTGTCTGTTTCTCTTTTTCTCTCTCTCTCTCTTGTGGAAGCAACTTTTTTTCATTTGTCTGAAGAAATAGGAAATGGGAGGAAAAAAAAAAGTGGGAGCTCAAGTTGCCTTAGCAGGGGCTGAGAGAGGGCTGGTTTGTTTTCCATGGCTTTGGCCTTCTGGAAACTCCAACTGGACCTGACAATTAGTCTGGTCAACTGCTCTCCCAGAGTGAGGCACCGAATAAGCAATAAAAAAGGAAAAAAAAAAAGAGGAAAAACAGTCAATAAATAAATATGAATCAAGTGATTTGAATTTACGATGGATGAAGTTGTGTTTGACAGCTTTACATAAGCGCAGTTGTGGGTCATTGTAAATTTTATTGCAAAATATGCAGGTTTGCGTGTGAGAATCCAGAGTGTGCCAGCTAGCGGCTGCGTTTTCTTTTCTCACAGACTTGAGGAGAAACAGGACAGGTCGCGCCTGCATGAGGGCGCCGTTCATCCCCTCCTCTGTTTGCTATAGCTGCCGTAAAAATGTCTTTAAGTCTGCGGTGTGAAGTATAGCAGCAAGAGGTGAAGTGCCTTGGTTTGGGGCCCATTTGCTTGCGGGCTGTGTGTAAAGTTGAGCGCCTAAAGACACAGTTTCCCGGGGCTGGGGGTATTATTGCAGATGTGGCATTGTGTCAGCTTTGATGGGAGCCGGTTGTGGCATCCGTGAGGGGGTCTGTGCTTTCTCGTCCGGGGTGGTGATTGGGGGACAGATGAGCCAGCCGCTTGCTGTGAACAATGATCTGTCACTTACCCCTGCTTCTTGATGTGTGAAGCCATGAGTCAGGCTGTGTCTCCTCCCGGACGCCAGTATATGCTCACACATTTTTTCCCTCTGCCAAATCATTTGAACTCAGGAAGGAAAAACCATAGTGTTAACTGTGCATCTTCTGTTCCTACATCACTAATTAAGTTATTTATTGTCATGCAATAACGCTCACAATGTGAACCCCATGTGTTTGCAATCCCATGCTGCTTGTAGTTGTCTTTCAGCTGGAGTTATCCTTGAGTCTTGCTGCATCCTGGAGTGGAGGTCAAGGAGGGGTCTATTGTTTGAATGTCAAATGTAAATCCCAAGGTTAATACCTGAAAGAAGCAGAGGCCCAGACATTCTCTCTGCTCTCCAAACATGTTTAGATGAGTACCTCTTCCCCCACTCTGCTTCTTCATTTCCGTCTACTGCGGACTTGGGGCAAGTTGGAAAAGGAGGGAGAGGGGGGGGCGGGCATCCCGTATAAACCCCTCTAGTGTGTTCTTCTCAGCAATGAATGCTAACAGACCCTGGCTCTAATAATGCCTCATCTTAGAAAAACAAAAGGGGAACTCTACTATCTGAGCAAATTTCTGCCCCAACCTGACAGAGCCCTCCTTTGACAGCGCAGCATTTGAAGACTAATCGTTTTTTCTCATGCAAAGCACACTGTTTTAAGAGCCCGGGCCACGGAAAGAGAGGGGGCTGTGTTTTAACAATACTCCACAGGGAGTGAGGAACAGGGTTTGGGGAGGGGAGGTGGTGGTGAGGGGGTGGTGGGTGGTGGGGGGGATTCCTCTCTCCTTTGCTCCTCAGACAAAGCCCAGTTCCTTTCAGGGTTGCATGGGGGGTAGTGTGCATGGGGAAGAGGAGGGAGCATCCAAGAGTTTGAGTTCCTTGAAAGAGAGGGACTCCAGCCGTTTTTAATGACAGTTTGTCATCATGGCTCCTCTACCTTCCAGGGAAAACGTAGGGCTGGCCTTGCACTGACAGGCCTGGAAAGAAGTGGGCCCGAGAAAAATTTATAGAGAAACAGAAATATTAACGTGTACATGGGGCCCTAAAACGGCTTTGGCTATTCCTGCCAGACGGGTGTTTTTATTAAGAGGGGTCGACATGCTTTGGAAATATATCTTATTCATGAAGAAAGCCAGGTTAGACTTCCCAAAGAATTCATTATATTCCCCCAGATGCGGCTTTGCGGGTTGCAGCCGTCCCTCGGAGGACGTGGAGCGTGGAGCGCGACATTGTAAAGCCTCCCTTAGTGGGCACGGGAGTGCGAAGGGTTCCATTTGTCAAAGGTGCTGGAGTCTTTTTCCCTCCTCAACACTTTCCCGGCTCAGTCTCAAACTCATTGTCTGAGCAAAGGCAGGACATTAGTCACCGCAACACCACGGGAGCCTGCAGGGCTAAGGACCAGTGCTCTGGAGCCCGGGCTGGGACAGAGGGGAGGAGAGAGGGGAGAAGGAAGAATGGAGGGAGGGAGGGACGGGAAAGGTGAGAGTAGGGCAAGAGAGGAGGAGGAAATGTGGGGTACCGTAGGTGGAAAGTGAGGAAGAGAGAAGACGAGAGTGCAGAGTATGTGTGTGGGAGAGGGAAAAGGACCGTGGGGGGGTTAGAGGGAGTGGAGTCTGTAGCTCTACCTCAGGGCTCAGTATGTAAGCCCCTGTCTACCCCCCAAAGCTGCTTTCACAAAGAGATTTACAAGACAGGTCTCCGGTGTGCTTTGCTGCCCTGCATTATGAGTGAGTGAGTGTGTGAGTGTGTAAATGTGTGTGTGTGTGTGTGTGTTTCTTGCAAAAATGGACCTTTCTGTTTTTTTTTTTTTTCAGAACTTCTTCTCTTTTTTGCATCATCTATGCAAGAAAGATATTCACCCAAATTTGCCAATCCAAGCAGGTCAGACTCACGACAGCCCCAGTGGAGCAGTGTGAATAACCTATTCCCCCTGGTGGCAGGGTGTGTGTGTGTGTGTGTGTGTGTGTGTGTGTGTGTGCATTCATGTGTGAATGTATTTCACAGATTCACACATACAAGGGATCCTGTTAGCTTTTGGAATTATTTATAAAGCCTGGCTTTTGTGTGGCGCTCTAAGTCCCTGTCTCCTCCCATTACTGCCTATGACTCTACCTGGGCTTTTTTCAGCCCCCAAATGCTCCCTCAGCCACCCTCCCAGCACAAGGAACTGAGTTTAGTGTTATATGTGAACCCTTTACAGCTACTAGTTTCCACAGAGAATCTCTTTCTCTTTTTATATGTACTGTATACTGGCTAAATGTCCTGGAAAAGTAGTTTTCTCATTTAGAAAGTCACAATCTGTGGACACAAACACAATCTATACACTTGAGAAAGACACAAAAAGTTACAGCGACCCATCCCATATGGCCCTGATTACCCTATAATCCATGTATGTTTTTTTCCCCTTTTACTTGCACGGACCGAGCGGGGGTGAAGGTTTTAGTGTGTTTGAGATGGTTTATGTTAATGTTGCCTTTATTGAAACAAGCTGGGATGTGATTATAGTCCTGCTCGGTACATATGAGCAGCAAACTGCTCTAGTTTCCCCATCTCCCTCTGGCATAGAGATCAATGCAAACCAGCTAACGCAGGGTAATAAGCCATTAGTACACACATTGTTGGAGAGATTTACATACATCGACCGGCAAACTGATAAACTAGGTTCCGTGTCCTAGAGGTAAGAATGATTGTGTGCGCGAGTGATTAGCTGAATGAACGCCGGGTTATGTGTGTGTATGTGTGTGTGTGTGTGTGTGTGTGAACCATTGCTGGGTGATCTCTTCCCTGTGACTGCCAGTCCTGTGTGATAGGTGCCAGATTGTGTAGCTGGGAGCCAGGTTGTCTCTGCTTGTCAGGAGAACCGGGTGGAGGAGGGGAGATGTGAGGATGATTACAGTACACTGTTCCTCTGATCTGATTCATCACTAACTGTCTCTCTTGCAAAGGGTGAACTTATTATCCCTGTCTCAACTTCCACCGTGGAGCCAGCTGCTCTCCATGCTTCCCAATTAACCCCAGGCACCCGTCAACCGCTCCAATTAAGGCCTACTCCTCCTCCTCACAAATTTATTTGCCCGCGTTAGCCGGCCCGGCTCTGGTCGAGATGCTCGAGTGCGAGGAGGTGAGTGAGTGAGCCGGCAAAGCGTTGAGCGTGTTTGTTTAGGAGCTGTCCTAAGGAATGGCGTTACAGCTCCTAGATTTATTTGAGGCGGGGTTGCAAACAGCTGAAACGAGTAAATACACCCAGATGTTTGGCTTCTTCACGATCAAGTCGGTGGGCCTGAGGGGGCTGCCGGTCTAATGACAGTCTTGTTCTTCGCTCTTTATGTTGGGGATTTTTAGGGGGCCATTTTGTGACTGTGCTCTTTAGAGAGTTTATGGGAAGTTTTTTGTTGAACACTTGGCAGCGCTGTGAGGTTTATAGCATCTCATTCCAGTGTTGTGTGGTGTGATATTGTCTTGGTATTTGACTTGCGTGAGTTTTTTTTCACTGGGCTGAGCGTTTCCTCCCAACTCAGCCTTTCAAATCCGAAATATTCAGCTGTGTGTTTTTGATGCATTGGTTTCTGATGAGCAACAGCATGTGTGTGTTTGTGTGTGTGTGTGTGTGTGTGTGTGTGTATCTGTACTGGAGTGTTGCTGTAGATGGGATACAGGTTTGGCAGCACTGCCAAATCCTCTGAGACTGCATGTGTGTGAGTGTGTGACTGTGTGTCTGTGTGTGTGTGTGTGCGTGTGGAGTCTACAAGCCGGCGCAGAGGGATGGGGGGGCTCTGTGGCTGATATGAAAGTGAAGGGAGAGAGTTGTCTCCCGACGCTGCCGTAGGGAGAGCCGTCAGGGAGCTAGAAGTCTCTGGGACTCCCTCTGAGCTTCACTTGTCTTTGATCTCACACCTCCGCTGCGGTATACTCAATAATACTCCATAGAACTCTCTCTCACCTGCCGCCAATCCTGCAACACAGACCCACAGTTCACATCGATGAGAGTCTCAACTTTACTTACAGACCTGCACAAGGGCCAGTGAGCCCGTTCACTGTGTTTACAACTACCAGAGAGGGAAACTTTGAAGACTACAACTGTTAGAAAACATAATGAAAAGACTGAATCCCCCTTTTGACTAATCAATCAATAAATGAAGTCCATAAAATGTCAGAAAAATAGTAAAAAAATTGCCCATCAGAAGCTTCCAGAGCCAAAGAAGTTTCTTCAAATGTCTTGACTTGTTTGACCAAAAGTCCAACATCCAAAGATATTCTATTAGCAATGATATAAATTAGAGAATAAACAGCAACTTCTCACTTTTGAGTAATCGAAAAGAGCATATTTTGGCATTTTTTCTTGATAAATGACTAATCTAATCATTCAACTAATAAACTAATGATTTCAGCATAAAGTATGCGGCTCTAATTAATAGGTATTTTGACTAAGCTGATGAAAATGAGCCCATTTTGTCACCGTTTTTTATAAGTTTAAGAGCAACTCGACTGCCTTATTAAGTGCATGTACTTTGTATTTAGTACACTCACTCCTCTTTTTACCCCTGTCGCTGACATGTTGAATTAAGGATGGAGTGCTGATAGGATGACCTTATTTTAAGGTATTTTTCAGCCCGTCTGATGAAAGATAAGAAAAATGTGAAGATGCAACAGAATTATCCGTCTCTGCATCTGTGGAATGTGTGACCCACTGTTACCCTTTTGGATATGTTCCCATCCACACAGGAAGTCTAGCATTAAAGCAATGCCATTTTCTTCATTTTCGCTTCCTTGTTTCCCCTTTCTCCCTGCATTCCTTTGACTGACTGTGGCACATTTCAGGACAGCCTCATTCAGCATTCCTTTACATCCCGATTTGTTTGCCCTCCCCTCTCATTTCTTTCAAGTCTCTCTCTGTTTAGGTCCGGCTTTATCATGCGAGAGCCAAACACCAAGACAACTTCATCTCATCCAATTTTCAACCCTTTAATACGGTTTAAATGGCATGGCCGCGAGGGCCAGGACGGGAATTAATAAGAGCCAATAAAGCTCGCCGCTGGGGCATCGGGGCCAGTCTTTAAGTAAACATTATGACTTCTTGAGGGGGGAATCGGGGGCAGCACTTGATGAATTGTGGCGGAGCTTGGGAAGGGCTAATTTCTCACTTAGCCGTCCTGATGGGGCTAGCTAATAGGCCTTGCTTTGCCTGGCTGATTGTCTGCTGGCTTTATTATTGTGCATTATCGCGCTGCCCCCTGGCTGTTGTTAGGGTTCGGCCCCGGAGACGCCAGCGCCCGTCATTAATCACATAGCAGCACTGACTCACTCCACTCCAACACTTATCCCAATGACACAGAGGAATGAAGGGAAGGAAAGAGAGATAGGGAAAGAATAAGTTAGGGAGGGAGTTTGCATGAAATAACTAAGGAGTGAAACTGAACTGAAGAGGACAAGAACTTTCAAGTGCAAGAAGTGAGTGTTTCACAATGACTTCATAACCTGTAGCTCACTCATGCCGTGCAGCCAAATAGCACCTCTCTTTGTTATACATGTCTGTCTAAGGCACGGAGGATAAGAGGAGTATGTTCTACAGTCCCGCAGGCTAAGTGTGAAGACCTTGTGTCAAAGCCATACCTGCTGCCACTACACACACACACACACACAGGACCATCTATCTGCTTGATCCTTCTCTGAGTGCACGTGTGAGGAGGAGGAGGAGGAGGAAGAGAGAGATGTGTGTGTGTGTGTGTGTGTGAGGTTTTCATCAGTACAGGAATTTCTCTTCCTCCATTCATCCCCTCCCTGGGGTCCCCTCTCTTATTTATGTTCTGCACACAGTGATCGCACTTGCATACTGAGAGGCGTACAGAGCACCTGGTGCATCCACTCCTATACACACTGTCAGGTGCGCACACTTTAAAACACAAACCAAAGAGGCCCTCTTTCTCCCTGTGCCATGTTCACACACACACACACACACACACACATGAGTAACATAGGAACTGCGCTCTCAAACATCGCAGCGTAACATGTTCTCTTTCGCTGCAAAGGATGTTGTCGTACTCTGTTTGTGGCATCGTGCAGAGCGCCTTTCTAAAGCTTCATATGAAGAATGCCTCCACAAACACAAGACTGTTTTCACTGGAGATGAGAGGCCCACTGACAGGATACAGACCTCACTCCCCTTTGCATTACAGTGTATGCCATATGCAGGGGCCACTCGAGGAGAAACCTTAGAGTATATGGTGGCTGCTGCAACAGGCGGGGATTTTTTTTTTTCCTTTGATAAACTGAATACTGAATGTCAAGTGGCTGTTCAGATGCATAACGAGTTTGTAAATCATTCTTATCTTATTCTCGGCCATTTGAAAGCAGAAACCTTTTGCATATAGGAAAATGTTTTTCTTTTCTTTCCAAGGACTTTCATGATATTTGCCGAAGTAATAATCTGCATTGTTTGCTTTGGCCTCCAGTAAAAGGCTGAACAAGCATCTTTTGCTTCTTTTCAAGAATCAGGAAAAGTGTCTGATCAAACAAATGCTGTATGTTTTAGCATGGGAAGAAAATGAATAAAGCGGGGAGCAGGGGAAACCAATACCGCATAACTGGGCCACCACAGCAACAAAGCTGCCTGCATTATCCATTGTCTCAGTCCTCGCAGCCCCACATGCCCTGACACAAGTGGCTCACGAACAAATGCAAAGTCAAAATATATAAATAAACAATCTAATAAGCAGGGGGCTGTGGGGAAAACGCGCAAGATTTCCATTGTGGTGCGTGCTTTATTTGCCCCTTATCTACTGGGTAGCGAGCGCAAAAGAGGCATCGTGTAAGCATTACGATTACATCGTGTGGGTTTGTTACCCAGGAATGTAAGATGCACTCAGCTCATTCTGCTGTGCGGCACATAGGGTCCCTCACCAGCCCTCCAAAGCATCTTAAGTGGAGAGGTCTGAGGGACCAAGACGCACGCGAGGATAATCTTATTAGCTCCGCTGAAAGCTACTGACGGGCTGTGTTGTTGCACTGTTTGTCCTTGACAAAAATATAAACATCCCTCATTTGCACAGGCTTTCTGCTTTCAAAATGTACGCAGCACATTTGTGATAGCAGCTCAAATTGTTTGTCGATTGAAAGCTATTATGACGCTGTACTTTTAAAGTCATGATATATTATAGGCAGGTAGGCCTTCTGTAAACTTTTGAAGCTAATAAACTACAATATATGCATTCATTTATCTATGCACTAGTCATGAGATGATTTACTTCCTCAACACATGAACCAATAAATCATCTCAATAAATGTATCAACTTTCATTTTTTACAACCTAGTTGTCAGAAGTGGGACTCACACATCGAGGTACAATAATATAGAAACATGTAAATGACTAACAACCTGAATAGCTCAACCATGTCGTACTACACAAAAGGGTGAGAAGGCCTCGCACTAAACCAGTTTGCATGTGCATATCTGGGATTTGATATGTGTGTGTGTGGCAGAGTGTGACTAATTCCTGCTAAATGGCCCTTACTTGAGGGGCTGGTCCCCATCAGCTGTAGGCCAGACTTAGTGCCATCTGGGCACAATGTTAAGTTTCACTTGTGAATGGGAGCCACAACCACCAAATCCCCAATCTTCCCCCTTCCCCTTCCTCTTTGCCTTGCAGGGCCAAGGGGAAGCCATAAGTGCAGTGTTGAACACAGCATGGAAACCTAAGTATGTGGTTTCCTCGGAGAGCCAATGAGTTTGGGAACACCTCCTCAGTAGGGATTTTGAACCCATGACAGGTCCTTTAACCACTAGCAAGCACTTCCACTGTCTCCTTAAGGGGCCTCATCCCCTCACTGACCTTATCCAATGCAAACACATGCAGCCCAAGCCAGCATTCTGTTTTATTGCTAGATTCAGCTAATCTTGCTGAAGGGCTTACTCCTCCTCCCTCTTCGCCCCTCAGTGTTTTAGTTATTCCAGCTGTGCAGGAGCCCTTAATGTTGTTGGCATAGCTGCGAAATGTGCAAAAACACACAAGGTACACACAGGAAAACATGTGCAGGCATGTAGGGGCACTGTGAGGTGCACACACATGCATGCAAACATGAACACACACACACACGCACACACACACACACACACAGTCTCACGCTCCTCCCTTTCTCCATTCATTTTCTCCCCCTCTCATCCCACTTTTGCTCACAATCTCCCTCAATCGTCTCCATCTCCCATCTCTCCCCTCCCCTCTAACTTGCTGCGCTGCGGTGCGTTTGTGCAGTGTTGATAAGCCTAAGATAGCAGATCTCGGTGGTCGCTGATGTAATGATGATGAATGCTGCGCCGCTGCCAGTCTCCCCCCTCAGGGGGCCCTCGACTCTGAACAGTTGCCCTAATGAAATGAACACAAATACAGTACCCCGTCTGTGAGGGGGGGGGTGCCAAATCTAAGAAGACACTTCAAGAGTTTATATAGAAATGTCCCCCAGTTTCTGATTGTGTGTGCAAGTGTGTGTGTGTGTGTGTCATGCATTTGCAAATATGTTCCCAAGCACAGAGTGCAGTGGAATTAGAGTTACACCTTAAGCAGCTTCATAAAATTAGGCTTGTAAAGACGCAGCCTTTAAATAACAAGAGGCAGTCATTTAAGCTTGCATGAAGAAAAAAAAAAGAAAGACTGAATTTTTTTTTTTATCAAAGGCAAAAGTTTATTTTAGTGTTTCACTTTGATGTGTACAATTTGCAGATGACTTTCAACTCAGTGCCTTTGTCACCAAGGCGTATAATTTATGTTAAATTGATTTGCTTAATGTGCTTATAAAATAAGAATGTTTTTTTTTCTGAGGGAACAGTCTGAATTGTGGTATTTTAAACCTGTTTAATCGCCTCCCTTTCTGTGTGGAAGGATTACAGTTGAGCACAAATAAAGATACACCCTCTTTCTCTCTCCTCTAATTGGGTGTAGGACAGTCATTTCATGGAAAAGACATTAATATGAAATTAACATTTATTTTGCGTAACAACAGCAACCAATGCCTAGTTAATTCCATCTTTTGTGCCAGGCCTCTGTGACACACCACTGAAAAAAGTCTGTAAGGTATTCCCCATACAGATGGTTATTTCTGTGCTGTCGCATGTAAATGTATATAAAAAATCTGATTTCTGCCTGTAAATAGATCATTTTTTTTGTTTTTAGTGAAGGTTTAAACTACAAACAACAACTTCAAATGACATGACACTAACTAATTTTGTAGGGAATAGGATCTCTGCTCTCAGATTAAAGGAAAAACTTTTTTCTCACACCAAGTCACGTAGTTTTCTTCCTGTACTTCAAACATCACCATGGAAGTGTCTTTGTGTTGATGGATATCTGAATGTTTCTGAGGAGTTGGACGGGGTGAAAATGAGCAACACCAAACGTGAAAGCAGAGACAGGAACATCTGCAGGATTGGGTGTGGGCGTCCAGGTCAGAGGGATTATGGGTGAAAAGGTCCTGCTTTTAATTGCTGCTTTGGAACTGTGGCCTGCCTTGTGGAACACAAAAGACTGGTCAGACACGCTTCAGTGGCTTGGACTTGTGAATATTTCCCCGTCCACTGGAATGCCCCGCTTTCTCCTCACCTCCCCTACAAACCCCGGTCCTGACCCTCATATTCAGCACTACGCTTCCAGCTCTTTCTGCTTGGGTCTGACTCACCTGGGGGCGTCAGCCAGACGCACACATGCACGTATCCTCCCATACAGAAAGCACAGCCGGGATCTCTCCCTTTTCTTTTCCTCTTTGCTCAAGTTCAGTCATTAGGATGATGTAATGATGGAAAAGGGAAAGAGTTTTCTCTGATCACGCTCTCGGTTCTGCCGATGAAAGGGAAAGGGTGGCACCTATGATCAGTTATCAGCGTAGGAACTTACAAATACGCACGTGCAGACAGACATGCGCCGCACATATTCTAACGATTAATTCGCTCTCGCTGCAAAGACCCCCAGAAATGAAAGCATCCACTCTATCAAACGCGTGCAGCAGTGATTTGAGATGATATCTGTGCAAGTAGGACAAAAATGTCTTTGGTTGGGGATGACGGCTACACATGTATTCATGTTGGAGTGATTAGAGGACGAGCTCTTGTTTAATTCTGTTTTGATTGGTAGGGGTGTAATTGCATTGTGTTTTTTTTTCCTTTCTTTTTTTTTTTTTTTTTTTTGTAAGCCAGCAATTGCTTACAGATGTTGTTGTCGGGTCAGAATAGATGACAGACTCTGGTTTTTCAGGGGGTTGGGAAAAAAAACAAACAAAGCGCACAGTGTTTGTCTGAAGTTTACCCCTCACCACTTCCCCCTCGCCTTCCCTCCTTGGGGAGTTGGTAAAAATCAGCTCCCCCCCCTCCCTTCTCTTGTAGTTTCAGCAGCACTACTCTGTTTGCATTATAGCTGACTTTACTGCTGGCCTTTGTATCCATGCATGTTTATAGAGTTGAGTACAATTAAATAGTACAGTTGGGTAATTAGCTGGTCTTTATTGGAAAGAAAATGCTAGTCAGACTAAATATTTCCAGTAATTATCCATGAATTATGGAGTCTAAGTAAAGGCTTTGTATTGGACCAAATGAAGCTGTCCTGTACTTTTGTGTAAATGAGTGACTGTGGTGTATCACCGCGTTGTCTCCATAATCAGAGACCTCCATGACCTAGATAGAGTTGAGTTTGTAGACGGCTGAGGTAGACAGCTCAGTTCAGCTCTGAGGTGCTGAACTGAGCAGCATGTCTGCTAGACTGTTGGCTGAACCCCTTCTAAACCCACAGACAGTATTAACTTGAACCACCTTTATTCTTTGAAAGAAAAATTGCCCGGCACCATGATATTCCCAAAAGGGCCTTCAAACAACCCTTGTTTTTTCAGCACTGTGAATGTTTCTCTCTCTGTGGTATCCCCTTAAGGTTTCTCCTTTCTCTCTGGAAAGACTGCTAGAGCAGGATTATCAGTATATCCACAAGCTGCCTTTACTTCTATTCTGAGATATAAAATATCATCAGGATGTCCTGCCTCGCTATGTTTATAGAGTTGTCGTGCTTTTTTTTTTTTTTTTTTTTGACAAGAAGTCAGAAGTTTAGTGTGGCATAGTTCAAAATAAGGTAAGTTAAATTTTGGTTTGGGATATTTAACCAGCAAGAGAAGCAGATCAGACCCTCACAAGCAGATCAGAGCCCAGCAGGTTTGAGTTAAAATAAATCAGGGTGAGCTGGTGGATTGACCTGTGGTCTGCTCTGGGCATCATGAAAAGGGAGGATTGGATCTGAAGTTTTCCTCACATGGTTCTCAGTGTTGAAGTCTTTTCTTGAGGCGTTCTATTGATAAAATGTTTAACTTATATCAAGAAAGAAATACGTGATTTTTAAACTTAATGTGAAAATCAAACTGATTTATTTTAGTTTAACAAGCGAGAGACACTTTTTTAAAAAACGGACAAATGAAATTGATTCATCTGATTTTGTGCATTCACCTGTCCTCTCCGCCTTCTTCTCCTCCTCCACCAGTTATCCCGTCTCCATGAGGTGTTGAGGAATGAGCAATCGCCATGGAAACCCAGTCCCAGGCCAGTTCAGCAGCTGAGAAGAAGAAGAGGGTGGAGACCATTGTGGCGACCAAAGGCTCATCAGCACGCAATGACATCAGCGAGAAGGCGGTGGCCTCCAGCACCACCTCAAACGGTACGCGCCACCTCTAACTGCAACCACAGTGGTTTGTGTAAAAATAACTTTGGTCTGTTGGAATTACACCCAGTTTTTAGAAGATTTTTTTTTAAGGAGAGGAGATGGGTTCATAAGGGAATGTGATGTAGAGGAGACAAGGCACAGACAAAAATCACTTTCTTCTAATACATTTTCAAAATGTATGAATCTATAGCCCCTAAAATTAAACCCCAAACAACTAAAAAAAATCAATCAATCACTCTTAGTTTGTATATTGCTGGTTATCTCCTGATCTTGTGTATCTCAAAGGCTCAGATTGATGAGGTCTGCTAACCAAACTGTAGCCTTCGTATGTAAATAGGATGTATGCACCATTAGATCACCAAGTTTTCATCCACTTTTAGCCCATAATGTAGCTAAACCAACAAAGCTTGCAAGGTCTCGTTGTCTGGCATTTTTGGACCAGACGTTTTCCAGACTGACGTGTGGCTACAGTACATCACCTACTATCACTCATCGTATTTGAGCGCTGGGGCCACTGATCTGATCTTATCTGATACTGGCGACCGAGGAATGTTTTTGTACCCATGTTCTCATTACTTTAATGTGAAATCGACCTACTCCCAAAAAACTGGATTGAAAGATGAAGACATGCGCAGATCCTTGCATTAGACTGTTTACTTCCCCCCTATTCTCATGGTTTACAGTGAGTCACATATAATGCTCACTGGTAGCAAAACTTTGGCATGTTTACATAGCAATGTCTTCAACACATGCTATTAAAAGTGGCGTGGAGCTTACAGTTCATTAAGCCTGTCGTCATTCAGCCTTTCATTCTCAATTCAGATGCCGGAATGAGGGATATTAGATTGTGATTTTTTTTGTGTGTGTGTGCTGGAAAACCTTGGGACATCAAGCTAAAGTCATAACAAAACCAGAGTTGAGATCACCACGGCCTAAGCTGCAGCTGTGCTCATTAGCAGTGAGAGGATTTGGAAGGTTTTAGGTATGGAGGGTTGGCTTTGGGAGATGGAGCTGGTGGCCTGATGGAGTTTTCTGTCACCCCCCCACTCCCCCCCTCGGCTCGGTTCATGTCAGATGTGATCGTCCCAAGTGTGAACAGGAGACAAACACTCCAGCAAAGGGTAAATAAATAAGTTGCTGTGACTTTCTCCCCATATGGGAGTTATCACAGGAAGTGGGTAAGGTAATGCATCCTGTATCTTGGGAACACACTCACTCTTACTCATTCCCAGATGGCCAGCACTGTTTTATTAATTAAAGGGGCAACAGTGAAAAAAAAAAAAAAAGTTTGTTGTGGAAAAAGCATGGATGTAATTTGGCTCCGTGATTGTGGATTTTTCTTCGTAATGTGCTGGTAATTACAGCTCTGAACAGCAGGAGGTTTGTCTTGAAAACCTTGCTGAGGAGTCTCCTAAACTGACTTAGCCACGTCAGAAGACATGCTACAACTTTAAGCAATGTTGCACTTCCTAAAATACAGTAGTCTCATAATTCACTGAACGAGGGGAGTGATGATACTTATCTGCAGAGAAAGGTCCCTTTTTAGATCCCAATCTCTCTCTTGGAATCATAAGATAGCTTACACATTCTTTGTGTGGTTATAATTACAGCACATTCCCAAGTCGCCCCCAGAACTCATAACCTCTTATCAGGTGTAACCCTACACTCGCCTCAACTTTAACCCCCGTACCCCCTGCCCCACCGCCTCCATCCAAACAAAAGGTAATTGTGAGCAGCTGTGGAACCCCAGTGACTGGTTCTTCTTAGGCAGGCTCTGCGAAATATTTCCCCCCGTCAAGCGGAGTAGCGGCCCCTGATCTCTGTGCAGCGGAAACCCCGTGGTGCGCCCGGCAACAGCGTGCTACGATAAGTTGTGAAAAGTGGAAAAAAAAAAAGTAGGAGGGGCAGGTGGAGTGGACATGGCGGATGTTTAGCTTGGTCTTCCCGAAGTAATCTCTGCTACCGAGAAGTACATCTGTGATTGTGATCAGCTGACAAACAGGTATTGATCTGATCAGATCTTACTGCTGCACAAGCAACTAGTCTGTGACAACTTCTGTTCTTGGAAACTGATTTAACTCCAAAAGTATTCACTTCTCGTGCACTACAGGGATAATTCACAACTTCCTCCTCTTCCACTCTGTCTTTCCCCTCTTGTCCTCAGTCTGTAAGTTTTGTCCAAGTTGAGCAGGCCCAGAGTAATTATTGAGTCCTGGTAGAGCGTTCCCACATGGTTGGCTTAAATGGTGGCTTCATCCTGTGTGCCATTCATCTCTGTGCCCCCTCCTCTTGCCTGACAGCTCAAAAGAGCCGACTGTGCCACAACAATGCTGTGATTGGTGCTCTTTAGGAGGGGTTTTGGGGTAGGGGGGGGGCTTACTCACCCCTCCCACCCTCATCATTCGGCAGGCAGGTGGACCACAAAGTCCCCTGATTCTTTTGTTGGGTCCTGAGCTAAAAAAAAAAAAAAAAAAAGATGTCCATGCTCCTTGGCTGAATAAATCCTGTCGTCATGGGATAATTTGCTAATAAAAAAAAAAAGAAAAAAACAGGGTGGGGGTCAAGGGTTGGTTATTTGCGAAAGAGAAAAAGAAGAGGAAAAGTTTCTGGTTGGTTGGACTTTTTTGATATGGGTGCTGCTGATTTGGGGAAAGAGAGGAAGATAGTGTAAGTAATAGGATGAGAATTGAAAAATGGGAAGGAGAAACACTGGACTCCGTTCAGAAAATTGTCAGGGAGTGCTGTTTTAACATAACAGAGCAGGTTATGAAGTGGGTGAGATGGGACCTTTTTGCTTAAAAAGGCAAGAGCAAGGGTCTCTGAAGCAAACAAGTTAAGCCTTTGAGGGCAACAAATGTTAGGCTTTTGTGTAGGTTACCATAAAAATCTCTAAGCAAATGGAAAGCGTGCCTAAAATGTTTAAAGAAGAAAAAGAATACTTGACTGCTTTGAAAAAAAAAAAAAAATCTTCAGACGGGTAAAGAAGAGAGAGGGAAGATTGATACAGAAAGGGGGAGATTTAGAAGAAGAGTGAGGGGCCACCTTCTTTTTAGGCAGCCATTTAAATGATCAACAGTAAATAGAGGGGAATGTCATCTGACAGAAATAAAGTTCCCGTTAACAGCGGGGATGGAAAGTAATTTACAGATACGCTGTCCCCGCCATCTTTGTGCCTTCCAGATAAGGTTTCATTTCAGAAACGGATAGGAGACATTTTCACTTACGGGCCCCCATTCTGGGACACCTGTGATAACAGCTTGTGGACCCCTAATTGAAAATGGGTTTCAAAATGGATTTTCACTTTTCTTCCTCCCTCCTCGCCCCCTCCATTTCCCTCCCTCCCTCCCTCATGACTGCCCCCCCCCCCCCCCCCCCACCCCCCACCTCCGTCAACACCCAGCTCCATCCCTTTTTTCCTTGGCGTTCCCTTGTCGTTGGTAGAGGGAAGCAGTATTGAAAGGACAAGGAGGGAGAAGGGAGAGGAAGGGAGGAAGGGAGGGAGGCTCGGGGGGGGGGGGGAAATGGAGCGTTGGGAGCGGATCATCCCTCAGCCTGTGTCACAGCTATGACAGCTGCGTGATCCGTCTTATTAATGAAATCATTGATCACTTGATGGGACTCATAATCAACTGTTTCTCCACTGTGTCCTGCCCCATCCCCACCTCCTCCTCCTCCCTCCTAATGCTGCCACCTCTGCTTTCCACTTTTTAACCCTGTTTTATTCCATCTAAAGGATGAACCACCTTGGCAATGTAATCTTTTTCTTTGGTGTGACTAGTTAAAAAAAAATTAATAAAATGTATAAATTTAACCAGAACTACTAGAAACAGTCAAGAGGTGAATGCTGGCATGTGATTCAGCATCAGGAGATGTGAAATGTATCTGCTCACTTTCTTAAATTGGCATTTTCCTTTAGAGAGAGCGAGCTGGTGGTTACACTGAGTGGTTTGTGCATCATAACTACTAAAAGGTGATCTCTGCCATCTGTATTTGTGCTGTATGTATTTCATGGGGACCAGAGGAGGAAGCAGGGGCCCCACCATGTTACTCTGCTCTGGGCTCTGCCTGTGGGGGCTAATGAGAGAGGACTGATGGAGGGATAAGGGACCTCATGGGAGCTCTGGCTGGCCCACAGGTCAAACAGCACAATGGAGGAGGCGTTATATAGCCTGACACACATCACCATACAGGAAAACTGTCTTTTAGTGTCAAAAAAACCTCTGTATGATACATAAATAATACATAAAATACACAAGAAACTATTATACAAGTAGAAATAGAATTGCATGACATTTTAGCCATAATAAGGCCTCCTCATAATTGTACAGTAGTTGTGAGCTTTTAGAGATTAAGAGGTATGAAATTTCAAATATACCTGTAGATTAGGATTTGTAAAGTCACACGCACACACAGTGGATGGGCTTTGCCTTCACTAGTGAGCCATAGCCATTTCATGGACCTCTGCACTGAAGGCAATTTCCTGCAGCAGCAGGGGGACAGGCTTTGGCAGAGCCACCTCACAGGGGCCTGAGGCGCAGGATTAGCTTAGCCTCGCTGCTGCTAAGGGCGGAGGGGAACCTCAGCTGCCCAGCCCAGCCTGGCTTCTCTTGTCTGGCAAACTTCCGCTTGCCCAGATCTGCCTGCTGAAGCTCCACTGCTCCTTCACTGCTGGAAGATGCATATAAGCCACTGCCTCAAGACTTTTGCACGCTGAGGAGCTGTTGCCAGAACTTAACTGTAGTGGCATGAAAACTTCAAAATTAGCCCTTGAAGGAAATTACAGTTTACTACAACTTCTCTCATAGTTTTGACCATCACTTCTATTGTTTATAACATTGTACTCACTTAGGCACATGGCCACATCACTGAAACAAAGTCAGATGAGGCAAGAAACACTAGCAGTCAGATGATCAGATATGTTGTATATTAGCCAGAATATTTAAATTACTTCATTTTGAGGCATAAAAGGTAAAGTGAGCGCACCTGTCACTAGTATTTTAGAGCTGAACCAACCAATTTTACTGCTGATGTTTGCTCTCTCTTCCAGACCTTCAACATCTCAGTCACAGATTTTTAATTCTAATAGGTTGTGATAGTTCATGCTGAACATCACTATGGCTCCTTATAAGTACCTGAGGTCATTTTCACCGACATGCTGAGAGCCAGAAAGGCCTGGGGGTCAGAGGTCACCCGGGTCAGAGACAAGTCTCTAAACCAATGACCAGCCACACAAAGACAAATCAGTCTGCCCTGTGTGAGAGGAGATATGTCACACAGCCTGCCCCTGCTGCATCCCAGCAGTACCGTGGACATGCCTGATCTTACTCCTCTGAGAGAGGGAGGTGCAGGGGTGTCCAGGGGCCCCATAAACTCATAAACCCATAAAGTGGGGAAACAGTAGTTGATTATTCTACCACTCTGTCCATTTGTCGGTAGGCATCAGTGGCCTCCCTCCTGCCAGTAGGAACAATGCAGGAGTGTCCTGACCCTGCCAGGAGGATTTATTGTGGTGTGTTCTTCTCTACGTCCTCTCTGTTTTGTTCACTCACTCACAGCTCCTTACCACAGTTGGGTTCTTGTTGAATGGGGCTCAGGATGAAGTAGCAACCAGTGGCCTTGCCACCAGGGTTGGAGTTGAAAGAATGACTGTTAATGGAGGAGGACAGATACTGATGCTGACCAGAGCTTTTGCTTGATGTATGTGGTTTCTATCATATGTAAAGAAAATCAAGTTAACAGAAAGGTTTTCCAGCTAACTCTTTTGCTTTGATGTTTTAGTTGCTTTATTATCTTACATCATTATGTGGTAAGGACATATAAGACATCTGTAAAAGACTCTTTCCTGGCTTGTGAATTATCTGTGGATTCTGTTATTTGTGGGTTTTCTGTGTGCTTTTGAACATGTTGACAGGTTAACATGTTAAAGCAATGTGTACTGTAATTTTAAGAGCTCTCAAGGTAAAACGAACCCTAAAAACAAAATACAAGGAAGCTTTGTTCAGAAAGTACATATTGTGCCAGCGTAGTTTTATTGAGACAATCTGTAAAATTATTTTCTTGTATAAAGGTTGGTTGCCATCACATAAATTAACTCATTAAGGGGGGGGATTCAGACTGAAAATAGCTCTGTGTTAAAAAAAAACGCAGGAGGCTGCGTTGGTCCAGGCGTGCACCGGTGAGACCATGAAATACAATCCAGGAAGTCCAGTTGGAGTAGCAGATTTATGTGTTTAAAGGCTTATCAGACACCAACACACTGCACAACTGTTAGTAATAGTAACATATGGAATTTTAAAATACTGGAAACACAACTATTTTATCTTTTATCGCAATGATCGAGAGGTAAACAGTGCAAATACGGAGGTAATGTTACAAAGTCATCTACCAGGAATGTGTACTTGCATGTATGTGATTGGCCGACGCAGCACCTTGCTGGATGATGTCATGTTGCATTGCAGCAAAAGTTTAGAGTGGTTTAACTTTTCTGCCGGACGACCCTGCGTTGTTTTGCTGGAGCCCCCTGCGTTGCCTCCATTCAAATGAATGAATGGCTGCTCTTTATCACGCAGGGCTAATGTTGATTTGAAAGTCTTTCTTAATAGATATTTGTTTGATGTCCAATTTAGCAAAACATTCAGAAATATCGAATCAAAGACGGAAACTTTTTTGTCTGACAGCAGCCCGCTTGAATGTTTCAGGCCACATCCAGCTCTCTGCTCAAAACTCACTGGATTAAATCAAGACATGCTTTCAGGTTTGAGAGAGCAAAAGGCCCTATACCCCCTAATCTCCCTCCCCTGACCTCCACACCCCCTGGGCCTTGACTCTCACCCTTCTCCCTGCTCCCCCTCCCCTTTCCCGCCCAACTCTCTCCCTCGCAGTGCGAAAGAGGAGCTAGGATCAAAGGCCATAAACCATGGCAGTGATTTCTGGTGATTGATTAGAAGCAGAGGTTGAGAAGCAGCGGCTCTCTCCCCTCCATTCTTCCCACCCTCCGGTCCTGCGCACGCATTCTCCCAGGGCTCTCGTAAATAGCTCAGGCTTTAAGTGTGAAAAGAGTTGCCACGATTGGCAGACAGAGCCCAAAAACACATCCGTGCTGGAGCGGCTTGGCCGGTTTTCCTGCCTCTTCCTCCTGGATGGCAGGGGGGTGTCAGCTGATAAGAACCATTTGTTGTCTTGCTTGGATCTGGGGAAGGACAGTGTAATCCCCTCGCCCTGGTCTGTTCGCAGAGCTGGAGGAAAAGAGCAGAGGAGAGGAGGAGGAATTGATTTTCAGAGAGAGGGCATGCGGAGAATTGAACTCAGATGTGTAGCAGAGACAGGGTTTGAAAGAAACATTCTACTTGCGGGGAAACAAATGTCTGTAGCTTACAGCAGAGGGCCGTGCAATTTGAACTTGAGCAAGTCCTTCTAATGTTAATCAATTGCATAGCTGTCTTTCACCATTCTCTCCCCCGCCTCCTCCTCCTCCCCCTTTCCCAATCCCAACTCAGCCCCGGAGGCCTCTTGACAAGCAAGTGGTCCTGTAAAGGCATTTTAATAGGCCATGGTCATTCAGTGGCATTGAGATTAATGCTTGAATTGAATCTCCCACATGCAAGCTTTTGCACAGAGACACAAATACACATTGCACCTCTTTCTCTGTCTTTCCTACCCTATCTGATCTCACCTGGAGCTGTGAGTCTAATGATGTTCGGAGTGTGGGCCTCGCAGCGACAGCTCCAGTCCCGGGGAGATGTGTCTCATGTCAGACTTTGCGCCAGACAGACTCCAATAAGGAAAGGGGGGCAGTGGTGGGGTGGGGTGGGTGTTCTTCAACACAGCTGGAGCAAAGCCAAAACTGAAAGTGCAATTCTCTGATGGTTTTGTTTTTCCACTGTGGTATTTACAAAGTGATTGAGCACATTTTTGAGTGTCATGGAGTATCTCATTACGCTCTTAAAAGCTTTTTATCCATCCACATGCTCTAAAATATGTACACACGCGTTGCATACTGTAGGTACTCAGTCATGCATGCATGCAGACACATAATCTCTCATTTTCTCTCACTTCCCTCGACTGCACCAAACTGTACACTCACACTCGGTGCAGCTGGAGGATGGGGCCGTGATTATTAACTGTTTGGCGACCTCATGACTTCATCTTCGGTGCTGTCAGAGGCGGCCCACATTATGTCTCCGCTCGGCTCAATGGGCTCTTTGTTCTGGCTTGGCTCTGGAGCAGCTCAGCATGGGGCTGCATGAGTCCAACAGTCCCACTGCGGCTCAGGAGGGAGGGAGAAGGATAGATGGAGGGAGGTATAGTGGATGGAGAGAGGGAGGGAATGTGAGGGGAAAAGGATGAGGGGAGATGGAAGGATATTGAAGAGATTTGGGAAATACATGGGAACTGGGAGAGTGTGGGATAAGAGCAGGAAGGTAGGAGAGTGAGATTAGCAGGAAGAAAGTGAGAGCTAGATATATAAGGTGGGGGTTGAGGGATGGAGAGAGGAGGAAGGTAAAAAAGTACGCCACTGGTGAATCCTTAAGTAGCCTTGAATAGGTGAGTCTTTACTGTGATCATTTTAAACACTGCTTTCCCTCCGTCACACTTATTCATTCCAATAAGGACACCAGATTATGAAGGTAACATGTCCGCTGAGGTGCAGTGGCCATCCTCATGTGGAATGTGGGATTAATGGGAAAGTAATACAGAGATTAGAGAATGAGGTGAGAGCGGCGAGGAGCGGAAGATTCCACCGGTGGGAGTGACAGGAGAGGTCATACATGAGGAGAGTTCATTACCTAGAGGGGACAGCAGTAAGAGAGGAGAATCAGAAGGAGCGAAGGAAGAAGTAAGTAAGGAAAAATGGATAAAAAGCAATATATTGAGGAAAACTGACAGGTGAAAAGATAAAAGAGATTAAGATAAAGTCAGATAGAGAAAAGTGTCAATGGAATTTTTAAAGATACATACATAGATAATTGGTTAGTTTTTCAGTTAACCTTGTGTATGAGAAATCACGTTTTTGTTCTGCCAGTTTTGTATGGCAAATGGCTCCAGATGCAACAGTATCCATTAGCCTCAGCAGCTGTTGCAATCTAAGATGCCATAAAGTCGAAGCTGTAGTAAAATTTATAATGCTTCATCATTGCATTTTTCAACAAAACTCAGAATCATAGCTGCCGAACTCATCAGAAATTTGCCCAAAATCTGCAAAGAAGTGGTGCAGACAACAGAATCTTAAGCCTAGTGATTGGATGTTTCATGCAACAGTGCTCCTTGGGAGTTTTACTTGACTTCTCTCCTGAAGCTTTTATGTATTACTGACTTTTTTAAATCAAAGAATCAGATTTTTTTTTCAAAGCAGTTGCTCATCTTTTGTACTGAAACCAAAATAGTTTTATGGTCATCCAAGACTTGGAAGCCCCCGAACTGCCAGTCATCTCAAATTGTTTATGGAGAAAATGACTTGTACTTCCTGTTGCTCCGCCTGTTACAGTACTACAGTGTACACCCAGTGAGCAGATCCAACATATCATCCAGACATGACACTTTCATCCAGTATTTTGCTTTACTACTTATCTAATCACATGGAGAGTACGGGGCCTTTTCCTATCCCCACTCACCTCCAACCTCCAGCCCCTTTCCAGCAGACAGTGGTTAAGTCTGTTTGACCAACATGGTATATCCTCTAATCTTCAGAGCTTTCTCTGTCTGCTGCAGACACTGTAATGAAGGGGTCCAGGTCTCACCTGTATTTTAAGGGGGAGAGGGGTGAATTACACCCTGTTTATTAAGCGGGTGCTCCCATTCATATCACAGGTTGTGGGGCAGGGGGAGGTCAAGTCGAGGATTCTGTAGTAAACGTGGTCCAACCTTCAGTCGTAATGATGAGAGGATGTTGGAAGGCAAATGATGAATGACAGGTTTATAAAGGATTCTTTGTGAGGTGAATTGGCACATCCAAGGTCCTGATGAAGAAAAAAAATGTGGAAAATGAACTAATGTTATTTTAAATAATTAATGTGTCAAGCTGTAAAGACAAAAAGTTGATTTGATTAGCCTCGGAGTTTCTTTTTTAACACCAGGTGACTTAATGTGTGCAAAGAACAGCCCCTCATTGTGGGAGCAGAGTGAAGGAGTCAGTTGAGTTGTGTTATTTTATATGGCATTTGGCTTGTAGTTTGGAATTCTGATTGTCATGCTCTCTGGTAAAAAGGCCTTATGTCCAAACGTGACGGGTTAGAAACTGTAAGCATTACCAGCTGCAGCATCAAAGGCCCAGGCATGCTGTTCATTTAACCCAGATCCGTCACACTCATGTGTAGCCCCTGATTCAACCTGTAATGTAGACATTCAGCAGAAGGCATTAGACTGAGACTAATGTAGAGTTATGGATGCGAATTAACTCCCAGCACCTCTCTACCTGTGATATGTCAAAGGTTTCTGACTGTATTTGAATATATTTGGCTGAGGCGCTGTTGGAAATGAATACAGGTGTGAAATGAAAAATATCATTACCAGCAAATGTAACCTACAATTCTATGCTGACATGCTGAGGACATGCTTACACTAAGCTGGCTAAATTAATTTTTTTTTCTCAATGTTTTGACCCTCCGTCCCCATTATGCTAACGTGTTTGTGACTATAAATGAAAATAATGGTTTCCAGAATGGCGATGGGGAAAATATGGGGAAAATGTACCAAGAGCAGGAATGTGCCAGCAAATGTAGGGAAGAAGAAGACTTTAAGCTGGTGAACATAGATGTAAACAATGTAGGAAAATCATTAAAATTAATTAAAATAATTAAGAAATAGTTTTTTGAGGATGTGAGGATTTACTATTCACCTGGTTAACAGGTAGCTGTTGTGTCAAATCAGTATTTTATCCAACGCATATGCGCATAAGAACAACAAAATCATTAACAGCAATATCATGTGTTCAGCAGATGAGGAAACAAAACCAGCTGAGACTCAACAATTTACCAAGTGTTAAGTGATACATACAGATTTATTCTTTGCCGACTTGAATAGGATGAAGAAGAGGAGTTTTCGGTATTTTTGTTGTGGATGGAGACCTTTATGAAACTGGAAACGTTTCTCTGGATGCATTTTCACACCTAAACCACATTTTCAAAAGTAGCCTGCTTAGTATAGACGTGATCTCGGTGGTGTTTAGATCAGCAGTAATGGAGTAGGCAGTGGAATAGACAGGCTGATCTGAACATCCAAAGTCCTAATCACCATAGGAGAGAGAGAGAGAGAGAGAGAGAGAGAGAGAGAGAGAGAGAGAGCGAGAGAGTGTCCATTCTGGACTTAGACGTTCACCAGTCATTGATAAAGTGCTTAGCAGCAGGAAAATTAATGAATCCGGCCTGACTGGGAGAGGGGGTTTTGTGGTAAAAAGGGGAGGGTGAGGAAGAGAAGTAGGAGGAGGGCTGTTGGGGGTGTGTGGGGGGGTAATCCTGTTCCAGCTAAATGGCTGATCCCTCTCATTCCTTAGATATCAAATGTCAAAAGTTAAATTAGCCTGCTAGCCTCAGATAGGAGTTAACATGCTTTTAAACGGGGCGGGGGGCGGCGATTCCTGCCCCCTCTGGGATGGCGGGCAGGTGCCTTTGAAGTGTCTAATTATCCAGCTCCTAGTAAGTGCTGGCTAACTATCTTAATGGGGGCCTCTATGCCTCAATTCAGTGCACACTTAAACACATGTACCAGAATGTGTGAATGTGTACTTTTACACACATAAAAGCACACAACATCATGCTATGTTTACATAAGAGTATTCAGATCACAAATGCAGCACGGACATAAAGTTTGAACTATTAAAAAGTTAAGTGAAAGAGCTTTATGATATCTTTCTATACAGTAAGGTGGGAAACATCCACAGTGGCATTTTGGATCATATTTGATGTGCATGAAATTACTGTATTATTTTTTCTATTTTATCCTAACTGTTGGCTCTGTGCTACTTTGCTTTGGCTGGATATCCATTTCTCTTGGCGAGCCGTTCCTAATCTGAGTGCCACAGACTTGGTCCGGATCACTCTGGTGTCAGAAGTGGGATTCCAATGGTGAGGCCCAGTGGAAAGCTGGCCCACTCCGGTCTGGTGGGAAGTGTGCCCAGATCCACCCTAAAAGACCCACTATCCCAACCGGTCATAATTCTGCCCAAGTGCACAATCATTTTATATTGTTACAGAGGACAGTATAAAGAACTAACAGGTTATGGCTGATCATAGCAGGCTTGTGACTATCTGAAGCAATACTAATACACCCTATAAGCCAATCAGAGCACTAAATGGCATTTTTTGCTTTGAAGCCTTGATCAAATGCATCTCTTGGTGTTTGATTCCTCAAAGAATGCAGGCCAAGGTGCCCTTTGAGTGAAAAATCTTAAAAGCCATAACTATCCATGGTCAAAAACGCATCAGTGTGCATTTTAGAGTCAGGGCTTTCAGCTCTCTCATTGCAATGCTCATTGCTCCCTCACAATGTGGCCCTGATGAAATGGTAGTGGGGTTTCGGGCTACTCTATGGTGGGCCTGTGCCCCTAATGGGTGAATAAGGGGTAGCTAGGGGCAGGCGGGGGCTTGGCACGACACAACCCTGCTGTGAGGCTGATTTGAGGTGAGCGCAGGGAAGAAGGAAGAAGCCAAGCAGGCTTTGATTTGCCCCTCCCCAGCCCCGGGGCCTGGAGGCTGGGACTGCAAGATGCTGAGCTCTGGGTGCGTCCCAGCAGACCCCCGGCGGCGGAGAGAACAGGCTGGGACTGCGGGCTGTGGAGCTGGGGGTTGGGGTGTGGGCTGCCGAGAGACAAATTGAGATGTGGGAGTCGTAGAATTTGCCTAGATGAATATTGAAGAGGGCATTTGCGGGAGCTGTGTGGGAAATCAGCAGCTGACAATAGACTGCTAACCAGGAGAGGGACCATCCTGACCTGCCCATGCCTCTCTCTCCAATTCGTCCAAACATCAGTCACACGCTGATGGTTAAATAATGTACCACCACGGATTCACTCTGCAGAGACAGAAATCAAACATGAGCGCAAAGTTAAAGGGAATGAACTTTATGTTTGCTGAAGTTTCCCGAGCGCTGACAGATATTTTGACTGGGGATTGCCAACTATCCTGCCCACAGATAACAGGGTAATGACCTGATTCTGCCTGCTGACATTTAGAAGATTTGTTTGTCAAGGAGTTTTTAGAATGTCACCCTTTTTAGGCAGATACAGGAAGCTCCATTAGGACTTGGTAACCTTCACATAATGCAGAGCTGAACTCTGTTGTGGGGAAGGCACCCAGCTCCTTATGGCACTGAGCCCGACAGCCAAGAAGTTGATCAGAAAAATACCTCACACAATTGCAGTAATCCCCCGTGCTCTTGTTGTGTTGGGTTTGGTGGAGTTTGAGCGGTCTCTCACTCCCTCGTCTTTCAGCCTGCACTAATCGTGAATGATTCCCTCTGTCTATAGTGCCAATGCCAGGGCCGGTGAATCAGGTACATAAGCCTAAGCCGCTTGGAGAGGTGCTCTTATTAAACTCTAGCCAGCTGCTGGAATTTTTCTTCCCCCTCTCATTGTTAATTGGGGAGTCTTGAGTCTTTCCCGGGAGTTGATTTGCAAGAGAAAGAAAAAAAGGAGCAAGAGATTATTGCACAGGAGGAGAGGAGCTTTGAAGAAGTGTTTTGTGATTTCACTGTATATCCTCCACTCCTCTCCTCCATGTTCACTCTCCGTGTGCTCCCCAGCCAAAACCTGTTTGTGCCACTGACAACACTGCTTTGAGAAGTTCGAAGGTGGAACACAGCATATATCTGGCTTTGGCTCAGAGGTACAACAACACCTCCTCTGATGTTTAGGCTTTTAGAAAAGGCGGTAACAGGGGGGAAGAGTTGCAATGTGCAATGGGCCTTTGTGCACCCCTGAAACATACATGTCCCAGCTTTAGAGACTCTGACAGAGTTCAGGCTGGAGGGCAAATCTGATGCTTGAGAGTCAAGGACAGATTGGCATGTGGAGGAACAGCAATCCTTGTTCTTAACCTCTGCCTCAGGAAAATACCTTCAAAAACAACAAGCCAAGGGTTTTGTTTCACTTTTCATTTCTTTGAATTGGCCAGGCACCCTTAACTTTAGCCCCCCCTTGTCCCGGAGCCCAACTCTCAGAGGAACTGGCCCCACTCCATATCTCATTATCTCTTTTAAATTTTAATTTTGTCATTGCATCCACACTCTCTTTTATACTGCCATATTAAAGGCCATGCATAGGGTTTTCTCTGAAGGTATTCGGACCAGAGTTTTACAATAGAGACCCCAGACAAGGGGAAAAAGGGAGAAACCTAGGCTTTAGGATTTAATGAGTGGCTTGCTGGGGGTGAAAGAACGAGAGAAAGCAAGTAAGGGAGAGCAAGGGGGAGTGCATTTGTAGAGGGTTAGAGAGAGAGAGGGGAGAAAGAGTAGTAAGGGAGGAAGAATGCAGGAATGGAGCACCAGGTACCATTATAGTGGCAGAGAAAGCTCCTGAAATACTAGAGCTGGGGCGTGTGCTCTGATCAGGACGGCAGTGAGCACAATTACCTTCTTTTCAAATCCTTCAGTGACACTGCGGGAGGAAGGAGGACTTTGAAACTTGAAAGGCAGGAGCTCACTTTCAACCTCAAACGCGAGCAGGAAAGGGCTCTGAAATTTGTTCAGTGCTCCCCATCCACCATTAGCTTGTTTCTTCCTCTCGCCTCCAGGCATTTAAGCGCTTTTTGAAAAGATGTTAAGAAATTCAATCACCATAGAGAGAGAGCGGGATAGTTCTTTTTTCTGTTTTTTTGAGAGGCATGCTTTCCTCTGGTCCACAGAGGACCGGCCTGCTGCTTTTGTGTTGGGCTGAATAGACCTGCAAACTGGTAGAGGACTGGATGCGGCAACCATGGGAAAAGAGAGGGAAATAAAAGAGGAATGAAAAATGAGGGAGGGAAAATGGGAACGGGTCTGTTGGGCGGATGGTCAGAGTTAGACAAGTGTTGCAGGGTTCAACTTTTTAAAGTTGCATGTGTTTGCTTGTGTCTTCTCTGTCTTCATTGGCCCACTTTTTGACAGATAACTGACATGTTATAAGGATACAAAAAGTTTCCACCAGCAGGTACAAGCAGCACAAGGAGAAACCTTTCTTGAGACTTCTGGTTTTCTTCCACCAGTCCTAGGAGTCAATTGACCCTTGTGCTGCTGAGTGTTTGTTTAACCATTTAAGGTGCTATGAACTGAAGTAATGAAGCCCCTTAAGGTGGTATATGGTAGAATGATGAACCCCCCTGTGGGCTTGCCATGGTAACTGTTGGGGGATGGTGGGACTGTGACACTGCTGTGATTGAACTATTAGTCGCTTGACCTCCCTTGGGGGAGAGTATCTGAATAGCAGCGGGGGTCACTGAGAAAGACTGAAAAAAAAGAATGAAGGAATAAGGTTAGAAAAAGTGAACTAACAAAATTTAAAAAGTGGAAAAAAATAGTAATATATTTTTAAAATAAGCAGTTGACTCTCTGGTTTTCGTAAGTTGGGAAAAAGATATATTAGGCCAGTATCAGTGCCCAATGGTCTCCTAACTGCTACACTATCTCTGGCCCCAGTGATGAGTCTATTTATAAAACATCAATATCTGTGGTGTGTCCTGGTAGTGGTTCGAATCTGGCTGATGAACTTTGTTGCATGTCACCCCCCCATCACTCTCTCTCTTCAATTCCTGCCATATCTTGACTGTCCCTATAATAAAGGTATGAAATGCACCCCACCACCCCCTAAAATATATATATATATATATATATATATATATATATAAAAATATATATATATTGAAAAAACATCAATCTCTGTATGAAAGTAAAAAAAAATCTCATAAATATGTAGACCGTTTTTACTGTCTCAGATGTAATGCTAGATTTTCTGGATGCGAAAGAGCCTAGAGTACATAGTCCAAGCCTGCGCTTACACACAGCTACATGCTCTACCCTTAGCAGTGCTTGCTCCCAGCATAGTTTATAGTCTCGACTTTCAATCCTTGTCAGGAGATGAACCCAATTCCGAAATCCCTTTATGTTAATATTGCGCTTTGCAAGAGCAGACCTATTAATCCAGCTTTAACCGTATAAATGCCATTATTCCCTTAATAAGATCACTGGCTGTGCAGTATAGGATTAAATACTTATATCATAACTGACACTGTCATTTCCTGCGGATGAGAGCAGCTTGCCTCTCTGGCTGTCAGTTCCGCGTTAAGAATCCTTGAATCTGTTGCCAGTGCTGCGCTGTGGCACGGCTGGCCCGAACACAGGTAATGGATGTGGGAGAGTGAGGGGAATAAAAGCGGGACCCGTGGGTTGCTCCTCCTGCTCTCTCTTCGCCTCTCACAATCTCATTCTCTCTTTCTGTTTCTGTCTCTTAACCTCCCCCTTTTGGATTGCTTCTCTTCTTCTGTGAAGTGGTGCAGCATTATGGCGGCCCTCTTCAGTGCTTAAGGTAGTGCTCTTTAATCTAGCCCTCCCCTCTGTTCTTAGTTGGCAATTGGATGCTGTTGGGTTGCAATGCATAGTGGGGAAGCTGTGTATTGCTAGGCTGCTAATACTGCAGAACCTCTGGCGCCAGCACAGCGGCATTTTGCCAGGTTCTCAGTGAGAGACATAAATGCAGGCAAGAGCACCGGAGTGTACTGATGACCAACATCCTGAAATCATAATTGCATATAAGCAGGGCTGAACATGGAGACCATTCACAGCAGCAGCTAATGAAGGAATCATGGTCTGAATAGAGACTAGACCAGACTGTGTTGATCAGACTGAATGAAGGAGTTGAAGAAAGTAGCTCAGGGGAAAAAAGTAAGTTGTCTCACTAAGCATATTATCTTACTCAAGAGCACAAAGTGCAAAACACTTTCAGCCACATATAGAATATTCAGTTTAAAGCAATGTTTAAACACTATATTCAGGTGCATACAATCCAGTGATTATACACCAGTCATACATACATCACCTATAATGAACAGACTACAATATAACAGAGGCCTAGAATTTCCTTTCTAGAGTGCAGTATGCATGTACACACACTGTACATGAACACAAAGACTACAGTGAGTAACTTGTTACCAACAATCTAATAAAATTTCCACCATGAACACAATATAATACAGTCATCAATTTAGCAGATCATTGCCCATGAATGCGTGGCCATGGGCTAAATAATTAAACATGCAGAAGTTCTTCTATTTCTTTGAACAAATCAGAAACATTTGCCGAAAATAATATATTTCCAAATCTGACATTTGAAAATGAAACTAAATTCTAGAGATGCCATACCAGTTTCTGAGTAAGTCTATATAGTATCATACTACAGAAAAGACTAATACCCGGTCAGAAGGCTAGCTGACCCCCATACATGTCAGTTCAGAGGTCAGGCCAAAGATCAAGGGTTACGTCTTTCTGGTGGAGCTCAGCCCTTGAACTCAACTCCACATTTATCCCTTTTACCCAGCATGCCAGGAAGCTTTCCCCAGAGATCCCACTCCTCCTAATTTTGCCCTCAGACAGAGAAAGAGAGATTTAGTTTGAGAACGAGGGGGGGACAAGAGATTGAAGGAGGGTGGGGTTGATACAACCCATGACGCTGGTTAATGGGCAGCTTGGAATGCAGGCGGAAAGCCTGTGTTGCCTCCTCCATGGGAATCCATTTCTTTATAAAAAGAGCAGACAGAGCTGAATTTTTGAAACAGACTTTTGGGAAATGCTGCCTCGATTGTGCGAAATGAAGAGGTCGGGATTTTTTCATCCACGGTGTCCGTTTGCTTTTACACTGTCTGCCTCTGAACTCCCACATCTGGCTTCGTGGAAGGCAAAACCCAGGCAGATTTACACCCTTAATACCCGGTAGGTTGCAGGTGTACAAAGCTGATCTCCTACTCCTCCCTCAACCCAGTTACTCTATGTGAGCTGACTTCCTCACCATGTATATGGGGGTTCAGACCATGCGTGTGTTCAGCGGTGTGTGTGAGAGAGTTTGATGTGTGTGAAACAATCAGCGAGGGAAAAGGATTCTCACACCTGCTCCCTATTTTTATTCCAATATCTGCTCATTATGAATTTGCAGCCCCTTGTTTTAACATCCTTTCTTCCCGCTTTCTTATTTTTGCAGAAGATGAGAGCTCAGGCACACCTTACCACCGCGAGAGGCGCAATGCTATCAGCTCCCAGGCCCCGACGCCCGGTGCCCATGACAGGAACGTGAGTGAGGAGCCCTCGACTTCCACAGAGGAGCGCCCCTCCCTGCTCAAGAAGGAGCTGCATGGTTCTCTGCCCCATCTGGCTGACCATGCCCTGCCATACAGAGGCACTCTGTTCGCCATGGACCCCCGCAATGGCTATCTAGACTCTCACTATCGTAAGTCCACTAGCCACTAAATACTTACATATTATTTAACTTGAAAACTTATATACTTGTATCTTGTAAAGTAAAGAAAGTACTCAGCTCAAGGACATGTTTCCAACACTGAGGCCAAGTTTGTCTCTTTACTACAGGTGAGAGGCAGGACTGCCAGATACTTGATTAAATCTGACAGATTAGCCTCTCTTTTATGCTCATACTCGTGTCTACACACACACACACACACACACTCACACACTTGTGAACACATGCACGCACCCTCGTCTTGTTTTGTGCCTGGGAAGTTAGTATGGGGAACGGCCAGCGTAGCTTCTTAATTCCCTCATTAGGGGCCTGTCTGAACACAGTACTCCGCTTTCTCTCATCAACACACACTTCAAAGCCCCAAAGCAGTGTGGAGTCAAACCTCACCACCCTCTACTCTGCCTCTCTCTCTCTCTCTGGGACTCAGAGACTGTGTGAGAGAAAGGCGGCAAGAAAGAGAGAGACTAATGTAGATGAAGCCTGAGAGATTGTGGTGAAGGGAGAGCTGTGGCTTGAGTGAGATACTGAAGATAATTTGAAAAAAAAAAAAAAAAAGGTGAGATAGACAGTAGTAGTTAGATGAAAGTCAAACTGTGTGTGTATGTGGAAAGACAGAACAGGAGATAGATGATTGGGGAGTAAGAGGCTGATTAGGAGGTTAATTCAGTGGCCACTGTAGCCAGGACTTAGCCTGCAGACAAGGATTTGATGTGATAGCTTGTTTAGTTTGGTTAAATTGGCTCTGAATTGGGGCAGACAGAGTGGGACAGAGTGATTTTAATCCAGAGGCAGTAATGAAAAGTCCAGTGGACCCCAACCGTATACTGTAACTCTATTTATTCAGCCACTTCATTAGCTACTGCTGCCTTGTGCTTGGGTGCCTGAGAGTCACTAAGGTGCCTCTTTAAGGGAAAGGTTACTTAAAACCAGGCAATGGTGTTGTGGACAGGACCCTCGAGGGCAGAACATTACTGCCCATTACATCCTGACCTAACTCAGCAACACTGCCACTTCTCATTTTATATATGTGTGTGGGTATGTGTGAAGGAGCTCTGGAGGTTACAGACCACTGAAGCCTTGGGGGTAGGAGTGGAGAGAGGGGGGTCACTCTGAGGCTTGGGGTCATGTGGAAAAGTCACAGTCTGAAATGGAGAGTTCAAAAGCAGCAGGAAAAGTCAAAAGGGCCGTAGTGCTTCAAGAGGCTTTCTTTGTGCACTGGGATTCAAGAGGCTGGAAGACCGCAATCATACGAGGCAGAGTAGAGTAGAGCACAGTGATGCTTGCTGGGAAGGTAGAGGCTTTATGTTGGTTGGTTTTACTCTCCCTCTACGCTGCTTTTCCCACATTTTAGTGAAACTTGTTGGTGTTATTTGATAAATTGATCATTAATGTATCAAGCAAAATTGCTAAACTTTTGCTAGCGTTAGCTTTTCAAATGTGAGGATTTGCTTTATGCTTTTCAGTAGTTTAGTAGAGTACTAGAATTACACAAAGAAGTTGCAAGCTAACACCAATAAAGACAAAAAAGGATATAAATTTGTGTCTTCTGGTGCTTTTCATTGATGTTTCTCAGTCATTTCTCTGATCCTTACTCTGCTCAGGAAGACTTATGATCTGAGATGAGAGCATTGCTCTGTAAAACACCTCCTCCTGGCCCCAGGTGTTGAGGACATGGGGTGTCCCTAAAGGCAGCGGTCCCATTCTGTCTGATTGAACCCAGTACCAGAGCTCAATCCCCATGAGCTCCAATGGTCTGAGGGTCAGCAGAACGAAAGGGTTCCCCCTAAAACCTATGCTTCCACTCCCTCCCTCTGCTGCTTTGAACCAGAAGCCTGTAGCGTCTGTCGCCACTCCAGCGCCACAAGGTGTAAAAAGCCATTGGCTCCTGTTCTGGTTTCTGGTTCCATACACATGTGAGCACACACATTTTATACATGCGCACACACACACACACACATGCAGGTCTCACCCCACCAACGGCAGTCCCTCTCTATTATGAGAGCTTTGTAACCTCCTAAATTCATCCCAGGTGTGTGCGTGTGTGTGTTTGTGATGGAGAGGGGGCCCTAAGCCTTTGTGCTGTGCTTGCACAGCGAGCCACGCCACGCAGCAGACAGCCAGGTAAATCCGATTACTCTTAGCGCTGGTGTGTGTCAGTGCTTAATGTGCCTAAATGCGACGACACCTGCAGCCTCCCCACACCTGGCTGCTGGGTCGTTAACATGGTGGTGAAGCTCTGGGAGGCGTGGGAGTTGAACAACGAGAAGGGAGCAAGGGGGGGGGGGGGTTTATCTTCGGGGTTCTGCGCTCTGGGCAAATCTCTGCTATTCACCCAGACTTGTGATCTCCCACTCCTCTTATGTCCGTGGCCTAAGACTGTGTTTACTCTGGTTTTTACACCCACTTCAGTGCAGAAAAGAGGAGGCACTAAGGAAACATTGCCCCTATTGTTAGCATTAGCTAATCATGGTGATGCCTGAGTCTTAGCTGCTTTTCTTGGGCAAACACTGGATAAGAGTCCATATCCTTCTTACCACAACACTAATACATGGGGCTTTGCTGTGGGATAAGAAGAAAGGATTGAGATGAGGATTAATGAGGGAGAAGTGTTTTTTTTAAACATCTTAATTGTGTAGAAGTGTGAATGGGATGCGCAGCGCCAACATCTATTTACATTGTGCGCCGATTAGTCGGTCAGTGGTCCTGCAGCAACAGTGAGCCCACTTGCTGGCGAAGCATCTCTGCCTCCTCTGAGGGGATCGTCTTCTTTAAAGTGTTTCTTTCTTAAACACTTGCCCTTCTTTGCCAGACTAAACACATCCATGGAGGGACTTAAAGCCCCTCCTTTTCAATGGCTTTCTTGCAAATGTTAAAACTGCACTGAGACACCAGAAAATGTTTAGTGAAAGGAAGGTAACTAGAGGGTAAAGTAAAATCTCTAAGCTTTAGAGACAATGCTTAAGCATTTTGGTGCCAAAATGGCATAAGTTTTGTGGCAGTAAGATATCTGCGATACGGTAGGCCTTTCATAGAAGTAAACCAGACACATTAAGTGCATCTCCAGACTGTGATGGCTGCCTATCAGTTCAATAGTCTTTAGCTTAGCCCCTTAAAAAATCAAGCCCAGATCTGGCTGCCATTGTCAAATCCCTACACCAAAGCCTTGTTGTCCTTGACTGATCTCAGAAACCGAGCCTGTTAAGCTTAAGGCAGTGGAGGCATGGATCTCTTAGCTGAAGGATTCCTTCACATGTATCACAGTAACCCTGCTCTCTGAGCCTGGCCAGAGGTGACTGCTACCTGGATCATTTTTGCCCTGTGCTCTGGGAAAGCTAGCGGGAACACTGAGCCATGGTGGAAAAACCGTCCCTTGGTTTTATGATTGGTGGGGGTGGTGGGTGTCCAGTCACAGGGGTTAAACACCAAACTGCTGTGCAGAGCTGATCTCAGGTCTACTGGGCCGTAGCACGCCAGCCGCTGCCCCGGTGTCAGTCTGTCTGCCTCAATATCAAAATGCAGCTGACCACTGAACTGAATGAGCTACAGAAGCTGTCACCAAACCGAACGTGATCCGCACAACAAAGGCACCAGACTCTCTACAGTTAATTACAGTGCTTGGTCATTCAGTTCATATGGACTGCACAGCACCTTTCCATTTGTCTTGGAAGAGTAAAAGCTGCACAAACAGCAAGAGCAAGCAGTTATAAAGTGTGTGTATGTTTGGGAGGGATAAAGTTACAAACACCCCCAAAAAGACCTCTTCTGAAACTGCACTCAAAGAACAAACTTTTGGGCCTCCTGTTGGTTTTTAAACGTGACAAGTACTGGCTGGTGTGCAGATTCAAACATCTTCCCCCAAAGAACTGGGGAGTACAGAGGAGAGCCTGGGGTGAGAAGACACAGGTAAGGGCAAATGTTTCTCTTTGTGATTGTTTCAATATTGGCTTTTTGAGTATGGTGGCATGGTGTAGTCCCTCAGCAGTGTGCCGGCACAGAGAAGCCTGGGGCACACTTCAGGCAACGGAGAGGGATTCCTTCCATCGACCTCCTTTCATCAAGAAAGAACAACATGGGTCTGTGCTCTGCCGTGGCCCCTTGGTCCAGCACACCAGGGATAATCAGATGATCCCCTTTTATACAGCTTATTAGAGGCATCTCATGCTGTAAGATAGGCCATATTCTCACATGCATGTGCCTCTTTGTAGCGCTTGATGGTTTAAGGGGGTTAAGCAGAGTTTGAAGTGCTAAGAGAACGCACTTTCATACCATCTTAAAGTCATGTGGTGCTCTCGTTACCACAAAGCTGATGCGTGTGAACAGAATATCTCAGAATAATGGCAGTTCTTATTAACAATGACAAGATTAAATATGAAGGGGCTAAAGAAGAATTAAGAAGAATTTCCAGGGAACTTAAGATGTTCAAAGAAGAATACTCAGCATTTCTTGGTATCATTGTAGCAACATCTGTCTGTGTGTTTTACTTCTTTTCATATGAGATTGGTTAATCAGTCGATTCACAGAGGCAAGTCAGAACAATAGCACTTTGCTGATGTTGTGAAGGCTTAAAATGAAGATTTGCTGCATCTTGACCATCCAAAAGGAAAATAAACTGGAGTAAACACCACTGGCAACAATAACATTAAGCGCTATACTATAAAAACAAGATGACTAAATGCTCATGGGGGTTTCTCCTCGGCTAGCTGGTTACAGCTACGATATCTTGAGCTTTTTCTCTCCTCCTTAAGTTACCCTGTAGTCTCCAGTAGGATAATCACCTCCGTGTGCTGTGGGAGAATCAGAATTATTTCACGCTCTTCCACATGTTTGTTGTCTGTGTATCCAAATCTCATCGCTCCTTTTTTTGTATTTGCATTTCTCTCACATAGTGACAAAGATAAGCACCCTTATCCCTTCAGCCAACAACCCGTATCTTGCTCTAGTCACTGGAGGGTCGTAAGTATATATTGTTCTACACGAAGAGGAGGCTGATGAACACAGTATAATTAAAATGTTTCCAGCAGCCTGGTGAAATGTAAGATATCGCTGGTGAAAAGAGAAAGAGAGAAGGGAGGCAGAGCTGAATCTGAGGGTATAAGTGAGACAGAAGGGTAAGAAAAAGAGAGAAGAGCCAAAGAGAGAGAGAGAGAGAGAGAGTGGAGAAGGAGGAGGGGGTGTAACAAAGCAGAAAATGAAGAGAGACATAAAAGAATGGGAGCTCAAGGAGGTCAGGCCCATCACAGGCTTTAGTGTTGCCTTCAAAGATGCCTGGGACAGGTGGCAGCTCCAGACAATCTCGCACCACAGAGCAGCATCCTCTCAGGAGGAGATAAGGGATTCCTCCATCCAGGCACCCTCCTCCTCCTCCTACCTCTCCTTCACTCACACTCTCCACCTCCCTTATGCCCACCCCCCTCCCCTTCCTCCCATCTCGGGGCTCTCCCAGACAGGCTGCTTTGATGTGGCTCAGTGTGAGCGGGCAGCTGTAGGCCACAGGGCTGCTGCAACGCTGCTGGGCCACTGGGCCGGCGGACCGTTGGGAGCCGACTCGAGCGCGGCTCAATCAGTGGGGCTCTCCGGTGCCCGGCACTTTCAGGTCTCATTAAAGCGCTCCGGCAGGGTTAATCCTCTTTAAGGTTTACATGGGCCCCAGTTTGTCTCTCTGCCCAGGCTGAGGGAACCCCTGGGCGCCACCTGCGTGACAAAGACTCAAATCACTGTGACACAAGTTCCCTCCGTCTGTTGCCTCACTTCTCAACACCCCTCGTATGTTCTCCTCTCTCTTCCCTCTTTCTCTACGGATCTCACTTCGCTTCCCCTGTGCATTCCGCCTCTGCTATCTTCCCTTTCCCTTGATAGTACCTAGGCCTGGTTGTAAGTCTTTTAGGATTATTTGGGTGGAATCTGTTGACAGGGGTGCAGTAAACGGATTACAACTTTGTCCTTGTTTTGGGATGCTGTGAGGAGGGAAAGGGGAGAGATCAGGAGGATGCGGTTTGAATAATGAGAGAGGCAAAGAAAAAGAGGCAGGCCGAGAACGAGATTAACTGAAAGAATAAGGAGGAGGATGCAAAAGTGAGGGAGAGGGTGAAAGAGAGGGTAAGGTGAAAGCAACGCAAAAAAGCACGGAGAGTGGAAAAGAAAGAGAATCAGAGCGTTCCAGATGTTGTTACACTCATAAGACCTAATTGGTCCAGAAGCATCGACCCCTGTCTGGCCCTGCAGAGCCCAGCAGCCATTTGTCTGATTGCTGTGACACTGGGCTTTGTCTTTGCTCTGTGACACACAGTTTCCTCCATTAGCCCAAATAATGGCCACGTACCTCTAGAGGCCTGCACAGACTTTGTCTAATGTCTTTATGGGTTTGGTGGAAAATAAAGGAATAGACTAAAAACACAGGGAGGAATGTCATAAGATTGTAAAATATATTTAAGGGCCACACTCTTTCAGGCAGTCACTGGTTTCCACTAATTTCACTGCAGTATAAAAACAGGTTTGCAGATGGTTCAAACTTGCTCGAGGTAGGTCTTCCAGAACATTTTGTCACCGATTATGAACTCATCCTTTTCATGCATTCAAATGATTGCTTTTCAAACTGCAACCGTTGTGATTCAAGAGACAACATGTTACCCTTTTTTTTGCTTCATTTTGCTGCAGTATAGTTAATGTGTTGCTTTTAGGCTTCACACTCTCAAATCATGCAAGTCAGAGTGCCCTTGAATGCATCACTGAGATTTTTTTGGCTCCCTCTTTTAACCACATTACCGTGCGATTATAACATACATTTGACAAGAAAATAAAGGTGACAAAATGCTCACTGGGATGGATTACCTCTCTTTAATCAAAATTAAAGATGATATTCACTGCACATAGAGATGAAGTGAGAACATTGTCTACCTGGAAATCTCATTTTCCAAACAGAATTACAATAACTTCAGTGGTCACCACCTCCTCAGCATGGTTCAAAATTGAGAAGCTGTCCAGTTTTTTTTTTTTTTCTGCGGTGTCCAGCCTGTGTTATTATGATGCAGGTGCATTAGCCTCACAGTCACTATCACACAGCCACATGCAGTCTTAGTATCACCTGCATAGGAGCCTTGGGAGGAGCTGTGACATAGAGGGTCAGTCTGTCACAGGATGGTCTGACACAGCTGTGGCAATCATGAACACTGTCACAGATATGGCCTCAGCTCATACATGCTGCAGTAAACCAGAATAAGTTATCATACATTTTCTATGATACAGATATTTAATGTGAAACAGATTGCGGACACTGTAGACACAAATGCCCCTTTTTCATTTCTTTGGTGACCCTCCATACTTAAATAAAGATCTCAAAAAAAGATCAAACCCTAAAGCGGCCTTGTATTTGAGTAGAATAAATCACACAAGGGGAGTTGAAGCAAAATATATGTAGCAAAGTCCTGGTGAGTTAACCCGAGGTTTAAATCAACTCCCTTCTCTCTGAGAGGTATCACTGTTTGGAGAGAAGGAGATAGACAGATGTGAGAGATAAAGAGAGAGAAGGGGAGAGAGGTGTAGCGCCGTGTTTCAACTACTAAACTGCTGTGTAAATCTCTCCCCAGCTGGGTGGGGGAGAGGAAGCTCGAGGGTGGTGTAGGGTAGAGAGGGTGCTGGAGCGAGGGGAGAGGGCCAACGCATAGCGCTTTGTTCTGCTCCCCAGCTTATCCCAATCTGGAGAAATTCACCAAATGTAGGAGATAGATTGGTGCTCCACAGAGGCCTCGTGAAATAACCTTCACTCCCTGATCCACACCGGGATACAGGGAGGAAAGGAGGTGCGTAAGGAAAGAAAAACGGGGTATAGCTGAGGTTGGATGGTGCTGGGGGCCTCTGGAAGACCCGTGTGCGTGCTTAGCTCTACTCTTTGCAAGGCGAGGGTCCTTACTCTGGCGTGCAATTTGTTAAGATTGACTTGGCTCGGTAAATGTCTTGCAGATGCTGGTGTTCCATTAAGATATTTTGTGTGACTTATGGAGAAGGAAGGCGGTGAAAGAGGTAACTGCAAGTTACTTGGAGCGCAGCCTGCATCTCGATCTTCATCATTCTGGTTTCTGACTTCTAGACTAAAATCAGGACTTCTTACTGTATATTATTTCAAATAAATGTCTTGCAAATGGATATGTATTTTCCACGGGATAGTCATCTGTAAAAATCTCAGCTTGGATAAGCTTGGCAGCAAAATGTTACACGTCATGTGCGTGTTTATGAGGATAGTGAACTCTTGTCGAATGCAAAAACAAAATTCTTATGTACTTAACGTTGTTATAAATATTAGCACAAAGAGATAACCTGCTTGAACGTCAAGTCCCAGTGCAAATATGCATAGACATGTAGAACCATGAAGAGAAAGGATGGGCATTGACCGACTTGTTCAGTCTAGACAAACAAATTACTTCTGACAGCGAGTAGCGATGGAATGTATACTTGAACAGAGAGCCTGTTATCGCGCATAGCTGACGTTTCTCTTTTTGCCACTCACTTTCTCTTCTCTGTTCGGGTTTTTCTTTTCCACCATGTTAATTACTTTTACCCACAGAAAGAGTGTGTTTGAGGGTGTGAGAGCAGTTAAACAGGAGAGACAGAGAAAGCAAAAAACAGAAGAGGACACAGCGGAAGAGAGGAAGAAAAAAAAAACCTATTGATTTACTGAGGAAGGGCAGAGTGTGATCTGCCAGGCTTGCGTATATGATGAATGGCAGAGAGATTGGCAAGCCAACACTTAACATTCTTCTGTTATTTAACCTCTCTGCTTGCTTTCTTCTCCCCTCTTCTTACCATTGCTCTTTGTGAATAAAGGCCTGTTTTTATCTTTCTCTGTTCTAGTGCCCAAGCATTGCATACAGTAGAGAAAGCTCTGCACAGCAAGAACATTAGGCTAATTTATACAGCGGTAATTAGGCCATTAGACCTGAAACAATCTGGGACCCGTAATTAAGCAAAGCGCTCCAAAAGTCAACAGCAACTCCCATTGAGCTTAGCTAAACAGTCTCCGAAAGTGTTATTTACATGTCCAAACAGCTTGAGGTCTCAGTGTAAGCAAACATGATGAGAGACGGGGTGTGAAGGGATTGATCAGAAGGGGGAATTCGCCTTCATGAGAGAGCCAGCCTCCGAACTATTCCCACTGATCTGAATCTGCATGGGGCTTCTTCATTTCCATCTCCTGCCAGCCAGATAATGATGAGATGTTCAGTGTCACGTAGCTGGAGGAAAGCGGGATCACCACATCACATAGTTCAGACCCATACTAAATACTTGCAGTCATGCTTGTCTGCAGATGTCATGCCTATAATTACCAAGAGGAAAATTCCCTCAGATACACTTAGACTGAAATTTTGTGCACTACGGGAGTTATTTTGTGACAAGGTGTAATTTTATTTTTATGATGGTGGACTGATGAGGATTTCTCAAATGGGAGTACAAACCAGTGAGTTCAGCAGAAAGCTTTTCATTCTGAGCTACTGACATCAAAACCTGATGGTGAAAAAACTATTAAGCTTAACTGTTGCTATGCTGTGAGTTAGTTTTGATTTTATCTAATGTTTACTTTGGAATACTGGATAGTTTTACCACTTGACATCCCCATAATTATTCAAATAAAACAACCTGAGACATACACAAGACATGATAAGGGGTTGCAAGCACTAGAGTGTTGCTTCATAATGTGGGTGTTGGGTCATAATGTAAAAAGGTTTGGAACCACTGCTGTAAGTCCCTCAAGGTGACTTCTTGAAGAGTTAAGTACAAAAACCCCAGTAACAAAATGAGGCCAGAACTGCTTTGTCCTTTCTTGTACAGTAAAGTCATGTACATGTGCTCGTATTCACTCCCAGAAGGGAGCGACACGAGTTGCACACACGTGCACACACGTGCACTTGCAAACAGGCAAAGTCTTGAGCATCTTTCACGCACTCTGCAAAGTGTTGCAGAGTTATGGTGTAACTGCAGACCTCGCTGCAGACGAGCGTGCCTTAGCAGTGAGATCATGAGCGGGGAGAGAGGTGGCATAATGAAATCTGGCAGTCACAGCCCCTGCACAGGCTTCATATGTTCCACATTAGCAATTCACAAACCTCGGGAGCAGGCCCCAGCAGCCCTTTTCTCACTCCGCCTTAGTCGCTTATGACAATCTGTCACTGGCTCTTTGTGCTCTTGCAGCGGAGCGTCGATGAGAAGTGCAGTGTTTATGGAAGAGTGTTTCGTCCTCGGCTGCGGGTGACACTCCGTTAGAGCAGAGTCAGTGAACCTTCACCAGAGGAGAGGAGGAGCCCAGGTTTAGCCGTCAAGACAATAAACACACAATGCTGAGTTGACAACAAAAGAGAAAGAAGAGAAATTGTTTGCGTATTATCAAAACCCAAATCAAAATTGTGAGTGACAGCCAAAATTCTCTTAAAGTACCACACCACATAGGTTCCAAAGCACAGCGAAGATCCTTTGTGGTAAAACTTTCATTATGAAAGGAGATTAACCAATAAGGATATTGCAAATGATGTGCTTTAGGCTTTATCCTCTTCTTGTCCTCCCCCTTCTTTTGAAATTATTCAAGTGTCCAATAAAGGACAAGGCAATTACCATCCTCTCTTTAATGAAGGGGAAGCTGGCTTTTGGTCCTGAGCATGGTGTGTTTGTGTTGAATTAGAATTAATGAGCCTGGTCAAAGTTTGCCTCTAATTGCCCTTTCATTAAGACCCATTTGTAATCATGTCTTAATGACTTCCATCCCTTTTCCCAAAAGAAGAAAAAAAAAAAGGAAATATAAACAAAAAATGAAAACTGCTGCTCTAAAAAGTTGCACTAGAGTCATTATAATGTTCGAGAAGAAACATTATGATGAAAAATGTTAGATATTTCAAAAGATGGTTTTCAGGGATCCTGGATTCCTGACTTTCAGCGTATGATTGGCTGAGATGATTTCTTTAATCCCTCTCACTTTCTTTGCCAGTGGCGGTGGCCGTGCAGCCGGGACAAAACCGGCGTGATTACACTTTCCGTAGGAATGCTGGAGCTGCTGTGGTGTGTGGCCGCAGTGGGAAGGTAAAAACTGCGATGCGTCAGTTGGCTTCCTATGTGCCTTCCAGCTGTATTCTGTATTAGAGAACGAGAATACCCCTGAATATCCAGAAGAGCAGGGGCAATTTAGTCCCGGAGTAAACAGTAAGGAGTCCCTACAGGAAACACTGGAGATGGATTGCAGGATGGAGACTCTCTCCCCCTCTCTCCTTCGCCCTCTGTTCTTTGCGACTGTATACATTCCCTCCAGTGACACAGGCCTGTTTGCCTTGCTAATGGAGAGCTGTGCTGGCGTAAAAGAGGTGGCAGGCTCTATTTAGATAGGGCCACGGTAAAGTAAACTTCTGAGTTGGATTTAAATAAACCTCGGTGGAACGGTTTGCCATGCGGCAAAGTCATGGGCCACAGCGAGAGGAGGGAGGGAGGGAAGGAGGGAGGCAGCGAGGGAGGAGCAAGAAAAAAAGGGTCCAGGCTTGGCAGAGAGCTGTGGTTAGTGAGGAGCTCCAGAGACATAAACATAGAGGGGATCTGGGTAATTCAGGGAGGAGTGGCGGATGTGGGAATGAAGGTGTGTTTTGCCGGGGTGAAGGGGTGGAGTCTTTAAAATGATTTTGCAGTTTGTAACCTCTACAGCCACCCCCACTGCCTAACAGGACAAGAGGTTAGAATGAAACTCCTGCAATGTGGGCAGGGAGCAGTAAGATTAGAGAACATGAAGCTTTTACTCCCATCAAGCTCGAACACAGTACACACACCCCGGTAAACCTGAAGGTTCATTTCCGACTCTTGACAGCCGAGGGCCGACAGCCCAGGAGTGGAGCTGCGGAGAGTAAACAAAGCAGATTCTGCCCTTGTCTACCACCAGCCCATCCCTCCCTCCCTCCCCCAGCAGCTCTGGAATCAGCCGAGGTGAGCCAAGCCAAAACTGAGTCATCAGGAGGAAACTATCAAACAGACAGAGATGAAGGGGTCAGATACTTGCCAGAGCTGTATGGAGGAGGATTTTACCGCTTATCTCTGCTATTGTGAAAACAGTATGAAAACCCCTGAATAGTTTGTAAAAGTTTTCACTCGTCAAGCACATCACACCATTGCTGTTTAAGCAAACTTTAATTCGCTCTGATGATGCTCGGAATAATAATTCAGGGCAGGTCTGTGCAAGTTAGTGATAAACGAGAGGTAATTAGATAATAGAGACCTTTAATGATACTTAATGTAACACCAGCAGTCTTGTTGAGCAGCATATAATATAAAGGTTTTAAAGTGCATTTATAGTGCTGTCCTGGATTTAGGAGTGTTTTGTGTCATGGATTGATTTCTCTTGATTCTGTTTGTTCTTGTGACTGCTTATTTTGGAGGCCCCTTAAAAAATAAGATGATACATTTCAAGGGTTAGATACTATTATATTAAATAGGACTAATTTGGACCTGTATTGCAGCTGTTATCGTGACAGCTGCAAGAGATCAAAAGTGTGCCATCAACTGACAAGAGTAGTCCAGATACAGGTTGATACAGGTTTCTGGGGCATCATTGCAGACAAACAAGTTACTGGTGTTTGGGTCTTAAGCAGAATACAACAGGGCTGGCAGTACTGTTACACATTAAATAGTGCGAGCGATTAAATGTTTAAGACTTAAAGGGACACACCACCAATTTAACGTGTCAAAGTCAATTTACTAGTCACAGGGAGTACTACTCTGCCTGTGAAAACAGCTGTATAATGTTGTGGCCAGGTGTCTCAGCTTGGAGACTACAAATGTTTAACAGAGAGTCTGTGTTAGAGACTGAGGGTGTTGAGTTTGCCAAGCAGGGAGGGCCAAATGAAAGACGCTACCGAGTTGTATATGGGACGTGTAGGATCCAGTGTCTTTAGAGCTTGGCCTATAACAGAGATTAAAAGTCAGGATATCTGTGGTTTATGATGTTTTTCACAATCCTATTTTTAATTTGCCTCTTGGAAAGCCACCCAACTTTGTGGAAGTGACTTGTTAGCTTGTTAGCTTAGATCGGCCGCTAACTTAATAACTTAACACAGTTTATTCAAAAGATGTATTTGTACAAGCGACTCCTGTCTCTTACATAACTGTCTGCAAACCATTGCTCTTTTGTGGAGGAGTTTTTACTCTTTTTTTTTTTTTAAATATATATTTTTTGGGCCATTTTATGCCTTTATTGGATAGATGACAGGATATAAGAGGAGAGAAAGACAGGGAATGACATGCAACAAAGGTCCACTGCTGGATTTGAACCATGGACGTTGCAGCTACATGTCATGTGTCTTAACCAGTGGCTTACAGGGGCGCGCCAAGAAGAGTTTTTACTCAGATAGAGTATGTTGAATAAAAGTGAATCCTGCAACACAGCTAATATCTCCATCCCCTAAAAGGATTGTACTGTCAGGACGGCTTGCTATTGGTCAGCAGTTCCCCAAAGTTGCACTCGAAAAAATTTGCATGGATTTTCTTCATCCCCTTCAGCAAATCCACTGATTCCAACAATTCCCTTGTAATCAATAAAAAATGTAGCTGTTTAAATCCTGGTGTGACCAGGGCTTAATGCTGCAAGACCTCAAGCAACACCTGAACTGATCCCCCTCTTAATTGTAGCTGTGCTGGCCCAGGCTGGCAGCGATCATCACGATGAATGAATGAATGATGAGGTAAGCAGACCTGGGAGTTGCAGGGCAATCAACACCTGCTGCGTTGCCCAGCGATGTAGCTGCGTTTGGCATGGACCAAACACTTGTAGAGCTGTTGGGCACCCTGCTGTTTGGCCATCTGCCCTCTTGGCATACGCTGACAGATGTTTACAAGCAAAAAACACATAGCTAGCAGCATCAGAGACTTGCTGTGCGAAGGTACGCAGATGTTGACATATGCCTTGCCTCGGGGTGGTGATACAGAACTTGGCAATGGTCTCAGTAACAAAGTGACATGTGTTTCTGGCAGGGAGGTGTTTGTACAGTATGTGAATGAAGAGGTGATTAATTTATTGTAAAAAAAAGGATCTTGCAATAGTCATTTGTTGGCTCTGGCTTTCCGTACAAGTTTTAACCTATTTCAGTTTCACATCTTGACCCTCTGGTAGGCAGAATTTCAGCAAAATTCCCAACTATGGTTTTACACGTGGCAACTTGTCCGACAGTGGATGCACGGTTGCAACATGGAATTCCAGCTTCAAGATTATGGTGCGGAGTGCAGTTAAAGATAGTGTCAGCGATTCTAATCCAATATACTTTTTGTTGTTTGTAAATCCGTGAATATCTCCTCACATGGTCCGCTAGCTGTCCATTCTGTGTGTGCACTGAAAAAACAAAATCTAGTGTTCGTACACAACGCTGGCTCTGTCAATGGGCATTTAAACACAGTGGCTCAATCAGCAACGGGGGGGGGGGGGGGCGTTTGTGCTCGTGCACAGGACAAGGGGAGGTCATCAGAGCAGCTGTCTGTGTGAGGACATGACAGTCGACCCTCTCCGGCATTAGTTGAATGGTGGGAGAGAGAGGCCGTGGCCAATTCACATAGAAAGTGTTTTCTCACGGAACAGATACGCTTCCATTTTTATTAAATATATCAATCCACACTGAATCCGAGACAGTCTCATGAAGACCCCCCGTGTGTTTTTTTTACACTCCGAGTCTGTTTCTGTTGCGTTAAGTGAAATGTAATCTGAGCAGGCAGCTGTTTAAATCACACAAATATCCCACTGCATATGTGTTTTCAACTTATTAACCGTATCCATGAATCAATAAATACAAACACTGTCCATTTCTTCCCCGTGGAGCTGACATGCAAACTGTTTTGGTTCAGTAAATTTCTGCTGTCAGTCAGTCTGGTGAAGGCAGTTTGTCCTCTCAGCTCTCCAGGAGCTGCAACTGACAGACAACAGGGAACGCTGAACGCAGGTCGAGTGAGAAGCGAGGAGGCCGCAGAGAGGCGAAGAGTCTGAATGGACTGTTGTGCTCACATGAGACGAGATTGTTTTTCCGCTCGTGATTAAGTGTGAAAGGAATAGAAGTGACTCTACAGCTGACGCATAGCTTTGGATTCCACCATATTTCTCTTTTGGTCGTTGCCTTGGCAATGGGCAACCATTAATTTGTGGGGCGGAGCTTCTGAAGGAGCACAAAGGGAGGGGTGTAGTAGTTTGGGTAGGTTTGTGCAAGTTAGTGATAAACATATTTAGTTGAAATATCAACAGTCTTTCTCCAGAATAACTGACTCTACCTTTAAGGTTGGAAGAATATACGAATCCAGCCTGGTGGCAGCACAACAGTTTCAGCTTCAAGGGGTAAAAATAGAGAAAAGCTTGGAAGCTCATATTATGCAAATGTTTTAATGTTTTATCTGGAGGGGGGAAAAGAAGCCTCTCAATTCTTTCTGGCAGTTATGATAAAATGCTGTTTTTTGTTCTCGTTTTGTACGTGTCATTGGTTGTACTTAAACGTTATCCCTTGTACAAAACCACATTATGCTTGTTTAAGTGAGAAAAATGCCATTTGGCTGCTTTTCTTATGGTTATTTATCACTGTTTATTTTTAGTTCTATCAGCCTTGAGACATTTACAAAGACTTCCTCAGCGAGCATTTTAGAGCAATGTGGCTTTTAGTTCAGTTCATTTAATGAGGTCTCATTTGGGCGGGTCTGCTGAAAGATAGCCATCAACCACTGCCTTTCATTCTAGCTGCTATTTAGATTAGCTGAGGAGGGAATTAATTCGAATGAAATATTTTATAGAGGAACCAGTGGTCCTACGAAATGTAAATAGCAAGATTTCAGTCATGAGTTGATCACATCTCATATTTCTTCTCTGTTTCTCTTTCTGTTATTCTTTACAGCCGCACCACAGTTCTTCCCGACCTTCCATCCTCCTGTGCCAATCGACGACAGACATACCCAGGGACGTTACATCTACGAGCCTTCTCCCGTGCCCCCTCTTCACGTGTAAGTCTCTCAAACCGGTCACACGCACGTGCACACACGCAACCAAACAAAATACTGCTGATCATACCTGAGAACACGTTTGATTCAGCTGCATCACGCACATCAACGACGAGTCTGCCGTTAATGGCGATACGGATCGAGCTCCTGAACTTCCTTCCGCCTGTGGGTGTGGAGCATCCTCCTCATGGGTGCCGGGCTCCTCTCTTTGCCTTTTCAGGATCAAAGGCCACGGCCCTGTACGTGCGCAACATGATCCGCATGTCAGAGACACGCAAATGAACATGTGTCAGAGACATGGAAATGAGAGCAGGGTGAGGGGAGCCTGGGAGCGTGCGATTCTCACAAGAGCAGTGATCAAGCCCTGTCAAGAGAAGGAAGCAATGCCTCTGCTGACATCTACCCATCTCTGACAGACACAGATGGGCTCCTGACACATGAAATGTATACAACTAACCATCCCGCCCCATCCAATCACATCCATGCACAGGCAAATACGAAGTAAGGTAAAAACATGGCGTCATGCCTCATAAAAGAGTTGTAAGTATTTATAAGCAGGTGAACTCTTATTACAGTTGTCTTGTATTTCCCTGGAGTGCTTCTAGCAGAGCTGACCAGGTCAGCAGAGAACTTCAAAGTCTTCCCTCAGCTCACCACTCACATACATTCGTGCACACGGTGCTCTTTTTTTTTTCCCCTCACTCTTTTTAGAAACACTTTTTCCTCCCTTTCTGTCTCTTTTACTCTCTCCATCATTTGTATTCTTTGCGTCCAAACAGTGAGCACCACAAGGAGATGCTTCATCGTCCTTGCGCTGCTTGTTTTCTACCAGCAGACACGAAGGAAGCAATCACTGCGCGACGAGGACAAATTGGATGGGGCAGCTACTTGGGCCGCATTATGTTTGATATTCTTCATCATTATCAACTCCCCCCTTTCTCCTCCTCAGGAGTCATATCTCTCCCTTGCTGATGTGCCACTAAGCGTAATGAATTTTTTATGTCACCCTCCGCCTCCCCACCTCCGGCCCACCCCACCTCTCAACCCCTCGTCTCCTGCTCAGGGGGCTGCAGCATAGAAAAAAAAAAAAAAAAAGGAGGGAGAGAGGCGAGGAAATAAAAAAGGGAGGTGATTGATGCCCTGTGTCACTGCAAACAAAATGGCAAATATAATTTAGCATTTAGCTTATGCGGAGATAATGGGGTGAACATGCGCTGGCAACATAGGCTTGAACAAACAGCCTTGCTTGTTATCCGTCAGGAGCGCTTTGGTACGATCTGGAGCACAGTTTGGGGGTGGGGGTAGAGGGGGGGGGCGGGGTGAGGAGGGGTGGAGGGACTACACAGGGACAGGGAATTGAATTAAGGGGGAGAAGTTATGCAGCGCCGGTGTCTTCAGTCACTCTGTCCGGACAGGAGTTATCTGTGCGCTTGGTTTGCTGTCACCACAGACACGGCCGTGCTCTGCTATGCTACTTATGGTCTATTTATCCAAGCCATTAAGCATAGAGCTGTTTAATATGACACGCTATGCTGAGGGAAACTATTTGTCATTATTATAAGACAGCTGCTTAGCGGCCAGCCTTATTTAAATCAAGTATGCGAACTCACTGTCATACTCGCTATCTGTGAATTTACGTGGGTTTCATGCAGAAATGATCTCAACTACTTTTGAGTCTTTGCACAGGGAAGCAGCAATATTGCCTGCTTGATTAAAAAAGCAGCAGTGAATTCCTCAGTGAGTAGAGGCACTCATCAGTTGCGGTATTACAGCTGGGTCCAACCACCTGATGGCAAATTGGAGTTAATTATACTTCCAGGTTCAGCTTTGTGCAAGTTTTAGCTGTGGCTAAACTTTACGACCAGGAGACTGCAGCCGAAAAAATAAACCTCTCTGAGGATTTAAAAAGCGATGCATTCTGCTCGGTAATGTTGCTTGTAGCCGGCTCGAGCAAATAGAGGCAGTCAACGTATAGCTGTCGCTTCAGGGAAATGGAGGACAGGAGGCGGCTTATGGAGAAATATTGAATTGTTTTAAGACAAGTTCTCCTCGGTGAGCAGAATTAATCGTTATTAGCCCTCTCAAAGATATGCCTAAGTACACAGGGACTATTATTGCAGTACTTCCCCATGCAGCCTCTCATTACGGCCTGTAATTACAGTTGGGTTGGCCCTGCGGCAGTTCCATCAATCCAGCCAGCTTCCCCCGCCACGCACACGAGCCAGCCACCACTGGGCATCCGTGGCCGGAGAAAAACACCACGAAAAGCCCAGCAGCTTGTTTCCTCTCTGCCACAATGACACATCCACCATCCATACGTGGCAAATGAACAGAATCATATCCTATTACTGTGAGGGGCCTAATTGAAACATGTTTATTTATGGCCCCCGTTTTTAGACGAGGAGCAGGCGTTAACAGCGCAGCTAACGGGCTCCAGCGATATGAGGCGGTGGAATTAAATTAAAAGCTCATAAAATGAAATATGCTCTGTATTAGCTGTTTGACACTTAATTTGCCTTCAAATGAGCAGAGGAAATCACAAATTAACTGTCCTTTGTTTTTTTTTCCTCTTTACCTCACCTCCCCTATTAGGCAAGGGAGAGCGCAATTACAGACAGAGGCTAATCGTTTAGTTTATGAATTCTTGTGGGGAAGGTACCAATGTGCCATTCAATATTAAAGCCTCAGGGTCAGAAGGGGGAGTGGAGGCTTGCTTTACTGAGGAACTCGTATATTCACATGAAAGAACAGCACTTTACAAGAGTTTCAGTGGTTTGAACTGAAACCAATGCCAACTAACAACAAGCTTCTCAGCTTCTATGACTTTCCAACTTCAGCAAAACCTCAATGTCCTTCACTAAACCAGGACCAGAGATTTGTCTTTTTGGGCACTGAGGTTGGTGCTTTTTCTTCTGTATACTGTACCTCTGCTCTGGAAACAGCTGACCTCCAGCCTCACCAAAGAGAGAATTATCCCTTCCTGCTTCAAAGAAGATGCTTCCTACTTAAATAAACACATTGATCGGTGAAGAGCAGGCTCTCCGTGGGAGCTCTGGTCCCCTCTGCCACCACCATTGTGTGGGACTGGCTTAATAGGAGTTTGGGGGGAGGTTGGGGCCAAGAGAAGAGACCGCTCCTTTCATTCCAGCTTTATTGCCTGACCACGGTACACAGCAAAACAAAACAGCCCTCTCATGCGGCTCAGCGCCGGCTCACGGTCACCCGGAGACCACTCAGAACAAACAGAGGTATTCGTCACAAGTCAATTATCAGCATCAGAGTTTACTCTGGAGTCCCAGGCCCTCGTGCTGTGAATGGGGCCACTAAAACAACAAAACATTCTTATGGGATAAGCAATTGACTCACAACCTTTTGCGCAGTTACCGTATGTGGATTTAGGAAAGAATTAGTCAAAATGACAGAGTCAATTAAAGAGTTTGTAAAGTTGTAAAGCAAAAACAATGTCCTGATCTCGGATCTTTGCTTTCTCTGTGTTTGACTGTGTGTTTATGATGGAATATCTGTACAATATGTGCAACACGAAATGTTTTAGAAAATACATGAATGCCTAAAATTACATAAAGCCACAAAATGAACATTTAAATCACATAGAAACTAAAGTAAAACATAAACTTACATTCACAATTCCTTCTCTACTTTTCATATTCCAACAAAACACACATATAAAAAGCTTAAATATTATATATATATATATATATATATATATATATATATATATATATATATATATGAGGAAACCTCTTAATACAAAACATGATCAGTTTGTCATTACTGTGTTAATGGTATTTTGATATATTTAAAAATATACAATCTAAGGCTCAAAGATGCCAAAAAAGTTTTGTATAAAAGAAAAGTGAATGTCTCAGTTTGACTCATGAATAAAGTCATGGACTGTATTTTCTGTCAGTGAGGAGGTAGAGTGCAGGTGTGAGCTGTGCGGGTGTGTTTCCGTGTTCCCAGCCTGTGTGGTTATTTCATTCAGGAGTGTGTTTGTTCAGCTGCGGGCCCCGGCCTGACTGGAAGGTATTCTGGCAGTACCAGGGGAGAGCTGCACCATGTCTCTGTCATTGCTGCATAAGCACCAGCTTTGAAATGATAGTTAATAGCGACCAGGAAGGAGTTAATTGACTTCAAGGCTGTGTGAGCTGTTGCTTCAGAAGCGTTGTTTTATCTAAAGAGTGCAACGTGGTACCAAAACCGACTGAATCACCTTTTTAACCTCAAAATACCTCATGAGCCAGTTAATTCTTCATTCCAATTTTAGTTTCTGTTGGCAGGATTCTCACAAATTTCTTACAGTTTCCCTGCATTAACTCTCACACGCTTCCTCTCGCTGTCCTCTGCCTTTGGCAGATAGAGGATGTTTTTTTTTTTTTTCGTTTTTTTTTAAAGATGTGTGCCGTGTTGTTTTTGTTATTTACATAAAATGTTGTCAGAGCGCCCAATCTGGGCATAGAGGAGCGGCGTGGTGCTTAGCATAAAGACCACGGTCTTATCTCAACACCTCCTTCCAGATGGGACGAGGCCGAGCATTGCAATACACACACACACAAACACAGACATACACACACACACACATACTGGTAAACAATGGAAAGACAAAAGGGCCTAGTGTAGTTTATGTAGGAGAGGAAAATGTTTGTGGAGCGTACTGATTCATCAGTAGTTGTTTATGGTGTGATTTGCTGTGTCAAGGCCTCATTTAATAGTTGATTTGATCAGTTTTAAGCCATATGTCATCACATTTTTTTATCAATATTGTTTGCATTTCATTAAAAATAAAACACAGTAGTTAGAATTTGTAACTATATATATTTTTTGAGATATGACAGCAACATATTTTCTTTTCTTTTTAGTAAAATGACTAAAAAATCATAGCCAGTTTGAGTATTTGCCATTAATATTCACATTTGAATATTGTCTAGACTAAAACAGAATGTGAAGTGGAGCCATAAATTACATTAAGAATTAATGATTATTTCACATTGCATCTGATAATCTCTGTCCAGATATGGCTGCTGTCACTGAAAAGCAGCAGGGAAAGACGAAGGCCACTTTTTCATCTTCCTCTCTAACTGTCCAAAACCCGTTCTGTGTGACTTCATAGGTCACCCCTCTCTGGTGCAGTCAGTGGTTACCCCTCCATCCCCCCCCCCCCCCCCCCCCCCCCTGCCGTCTCTCACCCCTCCCGCTCCTCCACCTCCTCCCTCTTTAATACTTTCTCTATGGAGTAAGTCGGGGGGACAGGCGGTCACGCAGTAGCTGGCTTCATGATTAATGGTGTTTATTCTTGACAGAAGGCTCCTTTATTTATCTGCATTGCAGTTTCACTGATACTATCAGTCACCTGAATGAAAAATATTCAGTCATACCAATTTTGCAGTATAATTGAGTAGAGTCACTTCCTTTCAGTTTTTTCCCCCCTCGCTCTCCTCTCCCACTCTATCTGGCAGCCTTATCATCGCCACAGTAATTTTCGCACTGCGTTGTTTGATATGGAGAGGCTGGCTTTAGCCGCATTTGACATAAAGCCTCTTCAATTTTCACTGGAGGAAAAAAAAAAAAAGGGAAGAAAGAAAGTTATGCACCACTCTGTGAAAATGTGCAAGGAGGGGAAAGTATCTTTCTCTTTTTTTTTTTTTTTTCTGAGGCAATTTCAGGATTTAGAGAGAAAAGGAGATAAATGCCTAAGCAGAAATGTGGGCAGATTGAAGTTACAGTATATCTATTTTTTTTGTAATACACCAGTTTCAGAACCCTAAATGGGCAGTGTAGTCTTTTTTTTTTTTTTTTTTCTTATTCAGCCTGTGCACAGGACCGTGATATTTTGAAGGCACCTGTGTATTTTGAGAGTGATGGATCCAGCAGGTTGGGAGAAAAAAAAAAAAAGAAAAAAGAAAAAACGAGTTTGGCACAGCAGATATTTGACAAGGCCTGTAAAGGTTTAAGGGTTGAGTCATTACCTGTGGAGATCTGTTAAGACATGTTCCAAAACTCTACTTACCAGGCTAGGATTACCTACGCTGAGGCTGCTCCCGCCGCTGTGTGTATATTTGTATTTCTCCCTAGTTATTAAATATCACATGCATTTTTTATGGAGGGGTTTTTTTTTCTGCTCCTTGCTAAATGGTTTTTGACTGAGTATGTCTTAAAGGCAAATGGTAATCTCAACTAAAGAAAAGAATTCATAGTATTTCTAATCTACAAATTATTCAGTACAAAATCAAATCCTGTCTGATTATTTATTCAACAAATATTTCCTGTTCTTTGTAATTTCTGCTGTTGAAATAGGTGGAATTTAATTTTAGGGTCCATTGAAAATATCTTACATTTCGATAAAAGAGGAATACATTAATCTCCAATACAAGGCCGGTGAATTTGCACATGTAACACATTAGTGGATTTGATTTTCTATACACAAGTCATTTGCCCCCTCTTCATGTTTGAGATCTCAATTTGTAGCTCTCCCATGGAGCACAATGGAATACCAGGTCTGAGGGGAAGAGATAACAGGCAGGTGCCAACAGCTCTGCGCTAATGTGTGTGTGTGTGTGTGTGTTTGTGTGTGTATATGTGTTGTGAAAGCACGGATGCACACACACACACACATTTTCAATATTTTCTTGTCAGTGTTAAGAGTGTCAGTTGCAATCTTAGCACATTGTGATTTGTTTTTCCTATATTTATTTATATTTCTTTTAAAATACAGTATGAATCAAGCAAAATTCAATTCAAATAGATTTATTTGCTATCAGGCTCTTACATGTCACACTACGTATTTCATCTAAGGCATTTAATAATGTATTATTTGCAGAATAAGGCTTTTATTTAAACATTTAAGTAATTACAAGCTGCTGCATTTAAATATTATTTTCACTATAGATTAATTTGATGATTATATCCCAGATTAATCATTTTGTCTATAAAATGTCAGCAGTGTATAGTGAAAAATTCCCATCACTATTTAACCAGAGGTATCATATTCATATATAGCTTTTTAAAAAATCCAACCATCAGTAAAAACCTCAAATAGTCAGTTTATAATGATATATGAAACAGAGAATGTTTGGTTTTAGCTCAAAAAAATGACATCGAACAATTAATCAATTATCAAAACAGATGCAGATTAATTTCCTGGTGATCGACTTAATCGACTAATTGTTTCAGCTGTGATCACAAATATGAACTGCAACACTCGAGCAGCTGTAAAAATAGTGACACCGCATTAATAAAGAGCACATAAGTAAGAGACTACAGTTTCTAGTGGCTTTGATGATAACTTATTTGATGGGTGTGGCAAACTGTCACTTTTATGAGCCGTGCCGGTTCTTAATTGGCTTTGTAAAGGACCCTCCTCTCATTGGTGGGGAGCTATTATAGAACAGCAGTGACTGTCAAGGTATTACCCAGCGCTGGCAGCCCGCCGCCTCACATCGTCTTCACCACCTCAGGCAGCCGCTGTTCTTATGAAGGCTTCTCATCACAAATAGTAGTTAGAAGAGCTTCCTTTTTAAAAATGTCAGTTAAAGGGATAGTTCACATTATTTGAAGTAGGGTGTGTATAAGATACTTATCCATAGTCACTGTATTACCTGCAGTAGATGTCAGTCGGCACACCCCTGGTGCCGCAACAGCACTTTCTGACCCAAACAGCTGATCTACAACGTAACACAGCGTGCAGCATGCGTAGGGATATGGAAGTTCTACTGTTGAGATAATATAGTTCCTAAGGAAAAGGCTGTCTGATGGCAAGGTAAATATAGCGTACACTTAAACTGATATGGATTTTTTTAGGTTTGTCTTTACGGTACGGACCGCCATCTACTGCAGTGTCTCATACAACCCTATTTTTTAAAAAAAATCTGAACTATCTCTTTAAAATGCCTAGTCTGCAATTAGAGAAAATGCTGTTTTTAGGAAGGAAATATTTTTGTACAATTCTCAGTTTTTAGTTCAAATATGTCATGCTGGAACAGAAGAAATTAAGAGTCACTTTTCACCATTTTTGACTCAGCCTTGTGCCCTACAGACGTCATGCTGTAGCAGTGTAGAAATGTGGAATTTCCATTACTCTGATCTCTGGGCTCTGGGCTCCAGACCCTGCGATCCCACTCTGGGGGCCAGTTACATCAAGTAACAAGACCAGGGGAACAGGATCATAAATCCTCTCCAACTCTCCTCATTTTCCATCCTCCCTCTGTCCCTCCCTTTCCTCCCTCTCTCGCCTTCACTTCCATCTCTTTCATGTCCATCTCTTACTGCGTTCGGTAAATGATTCGGGCAACCTAAATGCAACAATTTAAAACATTACCACATGTTGGTTTTAAAATGCCTTTAGTCTGGTTAAGGTTCTGCTAAAGACCATTGACAGTTTTAATGTCTTTTCTCCCTGTTTCTGTTTATCTCCTACATCACAGAAAATTTCACTCCTTTTACACCCTCTCCTCACCAATGAAAATTAATTCATATCACATAAAGCGATTCTTTTCTCTCAGCCCTTCGTTATCTCCCTTATCAGATGTGGCGTCCATTACATCTGAAAGCGTGATAAAGAATGGTTTCATAATGTCGTTTGGGATGAGCCAAAAAGAAGCCCTTCACTGCTTTTGTCTCCCATGATACCTCACTTTTTTTTTTTTTTGAGAGGGAGTCAGCTTGTGAAGATTTTTTTTTGTTTTTTTCTCCCCCGTGAGCATTCAGCGGGAGCTGCACAAATATGCGCAGTCATGCACGCAGCTGCAGGATGACCGCACTATTCTTATGAATGTCCACTATTTCTTTGACCTTTTTTTTTTTTTTTTTTACCAAATTTGGGATTAGAGTTTATTTAAATGGTTTAAATAAAGCTGGGAAACTTTTTGTTTTTGTTCCTTAGAACCAAAATAATAATAAAAAAATTCCCAAAGCAGGCGTATTAGGAGTTCCTCCCATTCATATCAGTTTTTTTTTTTCACTTATATTGCAGGTTTGTGAAACATCCTCCTCTGGGTATATCCAAAATTTCCACCAGTCTGTCTTTAAGCCTCCCAAAGCTTCATCAAGCCTGAGCTTGGCACCACCACGCACTCAGCCCCTTCATGATTAAATATCAAGGAACTCCACTTGACATTTTATTAGTCCAACAAGATGGATGAAATGGCCAGAATAAAGTAGGCTGTGTCTGTTCACTTTCCCACCAGCGCTTGCCTTTCTTCTGTCCGGCTTTCCCTTCCCTCCTCTACAAGAAGTATGTATTAGGAAAACGTGATGGATTTCATTCTGCAAAGGAGATTTTCAGCGCAGAGAAGGAAACATATATTTTTGTGTCTTGTACCTGATGCTCCTGTTCCCCTTCCCTCTGTGTCTCTCGCTCCCTCCCCTCCTTTTTCCTCCCGACCCCCCCCCTTTTTTTTTTTTTCTCTGTTGTTCTACCTCAGATCTCTGTCTGAAGGATTAACCATCTCCAGCAGTGTGTCTCTGCTGTCTTGTAGCGCTGTGTATTGTTTGTGATTTGCTCAGGCCCATCCGTGCGGCTGCTCATTTCAGCAGCCCAGTGTGACGTGGTGAATTGAGGGGGGATCATGCGGAGCCGTCTCACGGATCCACGCCGCTCCTCGCAGCCCTGGGCCACACTCATTCTCCTCACCTCCCCTCACCTGAGATGGGCTGCAGACGCGCACGCTCATTACCTGACTTGTCGGGTAGCGAAGGCGATGGGGTGTGGAACCTGAACCCTGTTTGGCTGCAGGCGTCAGCTGAGTTTCTGTGTAAAGGCGTCAGGGCCATCGAGACACTACTTGAGAGGAAAAGGAAAGATAGATGTGCTTCCTTCCTGTTTTCAGAAGTTTAACACTTCAACACCCAGGAGTTCTCTCCTGTCTCCTCTCTAGCCCGAGGCATGCTAGGAGAACTCAAAACACTGACTGAGAGCAGGACTACTTCCACCTGTGCTAACTCTCCTGATGTTTAAAAAAAAAAAAAACAACAAAAAAACTGCAATCAAGTAATTTGCAGCGAGCAGAGATGAAGGTGAAATGTTCCATGCACATTGCTCTATTTGCAAAAGGGAAAAATCAAGCATGAGAGAGGACCAAAGAGGAAAAAAAAAGCAACAAGAAAATATTTTTTGGTCTCATGTTTGTTCCCTGATTCCAGCCCCCTTGAAATTACAGGAAAAAAGGCAGGCTCATTTTGTGTAATTTCACTTTCATGTTTTCATTTTCTTGCTATACACTCTGTTGATTCGTTTTGGTAGACATTCTTATCTCGATGGCTTAAATTACATTTAATTGCAGTGTGGAAAAATGGTTTTTGAAACAGCCTGCAAAAACAAAACAACAAACCCTGCTGCGTGGCAAAGCAGAACATAAACTTCTCGAGACGGCGATTGTGTTCGCTTGTAATTCGGAACCTGCACGACGAGTGGTGAGAAGATATGATTCTGTCCTTTTTTTGATAAACCGTAATCCTCTGGCTTTGTCGAAGTGCAAGGAGCGCAGAGGAGCCCTCATCTAAAACAAGACACATTTTTTCATGTGTGACACACCTTCGACGGGTTCATGACTCCTCTGGAGTTCACACACACACACACACACACACACACACACACACACACACAGCGGTTATAACCACAGCCTCTGACACCTGGACCCGTGTGTTATGACTTGAGCCTGTCACACTCACTGACTCCTGTTGATAAACATATGTTATCACTCCAGTAGCATGGAAGTGATACGTGCCTACAGGGATGTACTGTACATCTCTGTGGCAGGACAAGTGTGTGCTCTCTTTGCTGCTTATATGTAGACAATGTGAGACACACAGGGGGAGGAGACGGAGAGACTGAAGGAGAGTGCTTGGGTATTCAACTGGACAGCGAGTGTGTGTGTTTGTGAACTGACTGTGCAGTGTATGGGAATGTCTGGCACGCCTCCAGAGGTATCCCACAGATAGGGAATCCTGCTTGATGTGACCATGAATAGAAAGCCTTCCCCACCCCCTGAACCCACCCAGCCCTTTGATGTCAGGGGGTCACACAGAGCCCTCGCAGCTCCGGGGGGACATAGTTACTCCCAACGCCTGGCAACCTCCACATGCCCTGCCAGGCCCGCTGTCTGCTCTGCCCAGCCAGGAGAAAAGCTTAAAGCAGAAACTGCTGCTGATCTGCAAGGAGGAAATTCAGATTACATGGACTGTATAACTGTCGATGCTCGTAGACGAGGCCAAAGTACAAGTTCTTGGCCTCAGTTTAGTCACTCAAATTGACTAATCGAGTTCTAAAAATCACATAATGTTCGTTTCATATAAGAGGGCCGCAGCCAGACGACGATTAGAGATTAGATCTCTGCGACATCCGTTCTGTTAATGCAACCTTAACGAAACCCGCTGAGAATTATTATCTGACTCTATGGTTTTAGCATCTTTCAGCTCGTTGTTTTTGCTTTTATAACGTTACTGTTTTGGCTTATTCTCACTGCTCCCATTAGCGTTGTTTCCACACACAACAGGCAGGTGTTTTCAGAATGTTTCCAGCACCAAACGGCAAACAGTCAAAGTTAGCGACTAGCTGGGTGAACATAGCGGAGCATTTAGCAGCGAAAGATATTTTTCTGAAGAGATGTTGAAGACCAAAACAGAGCTAAAAGGAGAGTGAATACTGGACTAACATGACCAGAAACATTCATGTTGATGTTACTCTTCGTCCACTGGATGTGTAAATAGTTTCGCCATATCAACTTAAAATATGATAATATGTTCATGACTTGTTTCTGCTTCCCCAAGTGGCAAAAAAAAACCTTTGTCATTGCATTTCAGCCATCTCTCTGATTGGTTAATTAATGCCTCAGTGCTGATCACACAGTATAGAAGCAGTCATTGAGATACTGTATTTGTCAGTTTTGTCTACATTTATTGACCTTTTCGTATTATCTACACTCAAAAATGAACTTTTAAGCTCAAATTTGAATGGATGAAAGTTCATAACAGTGCTGAGGATAATGGAAAGTCTGAACATCTAGAGTGTCATGTGAACTGAGCGAACTCCAGCTGCTGTTGAAGACCAACTAATATGGTCCTGGAACAAGTGAGTAGGTGGCCCTTTAGTTAAGATTGATTTGTCTACTGAGTATAAGGGAACTGCAATTGATCATACCTGCCAAGGGACCAACCTAATGGTAATTTTGGCACTGTTAGGCGAGTGATTTGATCCTATCAACTCCGTCAGTGACACAACTTGTATTGTGTGATCAGCTGTATGGGAAAAACAAAAAAACAATCAAACAAAGAGTCGAAGGCTAAAGAAAGTTGGTTTCTTAACATAGCCTGGCAAGCAGACATACGTCAGTCATGTCTCTGAAAGATTTATGACGTGACAATCATATGTCAGCATTTTTGGAAATCTTTATTCGCCATCTGCATCGTGCCACGATACCATCATATCAAACGTGTCCGCTTTGGAGTGTTTTTGAAAAGCTTGGTTTTGGGGTAGGAATTGCGTGGAAAAAAGATGTATTTTTAAATGTATCCACTTTAGTGGGGATGTCAATTCTTTATTTGCTGAACCAGCCAGATCCAGAAACCAATGCGTTGACTAAAGGTACATTAGATCTAAAAATAAAACTGAGTTAAATTTAAGCTGCTCTGTAATATCCATGACTAATGTGGAAAATGAAGTCATCGGAATGTGCTTCAGTGGCAGAGCCTAATGAAGACTTTCCCATCTATTCATTAAGCACCCACAATATATCCACCTTCTTCTGTTTGTGTCTGTCTTCCAGTCTATGTCTGTCTTCTCTCTCTCCCCTTGTCTCGGCTCCCTTTTCTCTCTCCTTGGGTCTCAGCTGGCTCTGTTCCTGTGGCCCTTTGATCTCAGTGAAAGGGTTTGGAGCTTTAAAGTGCTTCTGTTTCCGCTGTCAGGAGCCCCTCTCTTCCTCCTCTCTGGTTTAGGCTTTCAGAGCGGTGGCAGCCTTGCGCTGTAGCTGGGTGGGTTAGGAGGTTGGGGGGTTGGTGGGTGAATGGGGGGGTGGGTGGGTGGGGGGACAGGTTTCTATGAGGTGGTGAGATTGAGGTGAGGTTAAGGGGGGGATGGGCGTGTGATGCTGTCAGCCTCGGTCAGGAGAGGACCTGACACCTGACTGATTCCCGTTCCCTCCAAAAACCCCCAGTTCCCAACTCACTCAGCCCCTTGTGGCCACAGGCGTAATTTGTCAAGAGGAGACACTGGTACACCTGGGTTTGACTTAAACCCTCGTATTTTTATTCTACCTCTTCTTACTGTATATTTCATATATATGAAAACACCTTCTTCAAAGTGTTGAACATCCCTCCAGTACATTGCATTAACATATTGTGCAACTTGGCTGCTATAGCATTATTTTGTCAACTCCTATTAAGAAAAAAAAAGTGTAACTTGGCTTTTGCCATAATACAAAGTGATGTTATTCAGTGAAGTGCTTTGGTAGCCAATCAAATATGTGCAAATGCACATCGAGTACTGTATTTCTACTGTTTACCTAGCAATTGTTGCAATGCAAAAAAAACCAAAAAAACATTGATAATTTCAAGGGTAGTAAAATCCTTCATCATAATATTTATAATAATAATAATTATAAACTAATGTGCAGTGTTTTGCTAAGCCACCATAATGGTGTATCTATTGGACTCTCTGTACTATATTTAATTGTCTCACCAGTGCCTGAAGCACTTCCATAAACACAGCCCCATGCATTTTTTTTTTTTAAATGCAATTATTTTAAGTGCTGTTTTTGGTCTGAATGTGCGCTTACTTTGATAAGGATTTGTTCTGCAAGTCATGCAGGTCCCCGTACCTCTTCAAACCCACTGAATATGTGCCACGTAGGCATACATTTAGTACAGTCATACTATGTTAGCTAACACTAGGCTACATACATTTAACTGCCTGCTCATTATTTTCACTTACAGTCAATGTAAAACAAACCAAAACACAACACAGCAAATAACCACCTGTATCAAGTCAAGGTAACTTGGAACGTATAATTAACCAACACAAATGCAATGTTTGTAGCATTGAATCGTATCCATAGCAACAAGTGTCATAGTGGTGAAGTAGGCGGTTGTGAAGGGTGCTTTTGACCTATATATACTATTTGAATATCAGTTATATAAATAAATAAAATAAATGAGACCATGATATTTTTTTTTTTCTAAAATTAAGACCATATTTTCATTTCTGTTGCTGGTTTGCAAATCCAATTTAGTTAAGAGGATAAATATGTTGGAAGTGTTTCCATTGAACTTTCATTATAATTTGCTGTGGTAACTTTTAATGGCCGTTGCTCAAAAGTCTCAATATTAATTTTGTAAAGATTTATCAAGATTAAATATGATGCACTGTACTGTTTGTGAAATATAAGGACTGGGTTTAATCTAACATCTGTTGGAGTTGGTACATATTGTGACTCAGCTTTTTTTAATTTCATTTTAACTCTCCTCTTTGGACTCCAGCAGCTACACAGTTCTTGGATTATTGGATTTGGACTCTCCTATTTCCAGAACACTTCTGTGAAGTGCACATCAAGAAATTTTCATTTTATTTCATGCGCAACCATTTCATGCCCGAGCTATAAGTATTTTGCAAAGCACAGTTTCCTGTTTTAGCTGACCGCTGTGTCACTACCATCAGGTCTAACTGCTGCACCACAATGATACCTTCTGTGCTTCGGTGAAGTCATCAACCGTTCACCGCAACTGTGTGTTTCAACTGCAGCGCTGACCAAAAAACTTATTAGTGTTGATATAACCTTGTTCCAAGCAAAGATTCAAGGCCTGTTTACATGAACACACACCCCTCCATGAAACCTCAAAACCTTATGGGGGCATATTTACATTTGGCAAGTACATATTCATCCAGTGAAATAAGACGACAGTTAAAAATCCACAGACTGCCCCGTGTAAACATGCAATGTCTTAAAGAGGCGCTGGCTGGTTTAAGTCTGGCCACGTGAAAGGAAATGGCTTCCATATGTCAGGAGCTCAATCTTTCCTTGTGCCCTGTTTGCAGGATGTCTTCTTTTGAGGGTTCATACAAATTATAAACCTACGAAGGGAAAGTAGAGGAACGGAGGAAAAAGGTTTTTTCTGTGGTAAGAAGTAGCCTGCAAAACCCTGCGGTAGAGCTTTGATGTAAATCTTAAATCAGGTGTAACTAAGACGCTACTTCTCTGGCGCACACCTACGCTCGCACACAGGGCGAACATTCATGCGCACACACACACACACATACTGCACGTTGTCAGATTACTTCCTTTCGTCATGTTGATTAATGCATACTGGCAGATGCTAAGGCGATCACGGCCCTGCAGAGAGCGGCTGAACGCCCAGGATCGGCCGTTCCCTTGCTCTTTCTCTCACACATACAGACACACCGCACTCCTCCAAACCATCCATCTCTCTCCTGTCCTCCTCAAATCCCCTCACACCTGGCTCTGCGCCCCTTGAGACCTCTTTTTCTCTCCTCCTCCTTTTACTCCCCCTGTTCCCTAACTCTTCTCTGTCCGCCCTTCCCTCCCAATTCATAGTCCATATCTTCACACGCTCCCTCCTTTTCCACCTCCCGACTACTGTTCGTGCCCTAACTGTTCCCACCTTCTCGGCAGCCCTCCCTCATTTCCTCTCTCCTCTCTCCGCACCTTCCTCCTCTCCCTCTCTTTCTCTCTTCAAATGTTTCCCTCACCTTTCAGCGGGCTAAATTCTCCCTCTTTCTCATGCCACCACCCTGACCATCCCTTTTTTCTTTCTTCCTCTCTCAGTACTCCCGGCCTGCCAGTAGGACTCCGTTCTTATTCGCTTAGTTAATTGGAAAAACAAGGCAAGCAGAGGCATTTAGCCAGGGTCAGTGTAGGGAGACGCAGCCAACGCATGACAGGGTTAATCAGTGTCATGGCAGCCAGAGTGGGTGTCTGGCTCTCCTCAAACAGGCATGTGGAGGGCCAGACGAGGGAAAAAAAAGTCATTACATTTTTCTACCTTTCCTCCTGGGTCCTTATTTCTATATCTAAAATGTCTGAAACGTCATATGCAGCCATTTCAGGCACACAGGAATATTTGTCCCTTATATCGTGCAGTGGAATGCACTCTTTAACCCTCCTCTAGAGTTTTAAATGTAAGTTGCATTCGATGAGATAGATTTCATGTGCAGGATATGGTTAAATGTTTCTGTTTCTGTTTCTCCGTCTCCTCTGTTCTGTTTTCTGTCGTCATAAGTGACAGAGAGTCTCCCTCTTCACTTGCGTGTGCTCCTTTGTGCAGGAGTGTGTACGTGTGTGTGTGTGAGATGCTTGGTCAACCATGTGACATCAAAGTGAGCGTCACTCTGCAGCTGTGTTGTGATCGGTGCAAATGAGGCATGTAATGGTGGCGTGTGGGCACATGACTTGCTTATCATAAACACACACTCTCTCTCCCTCTCTCTCTCTCTCTCTGTCTCTCTCTCTCTTTCTCACACACACACACACACACACACCTGTTTTTGAAGTGCACAGTTGCCCTCAGCATGGCCTGCTTGGTGTGGAGGAAGTAAAACATTTCTCATGAATTGTTTGACAGGAGACGTGCAGAAATGCACGAATCGAATGGAGGTGGGAAGAAAAAACATTCCATGACCATTGTGTTTTCGGTGTCAGATACAATCCCTAAATCTGTCACCTTCGCGCACTTTTAACAGCGAGGATTCCTCTGAGATTCCTCTTGGCCTTTTCTCATACACCTGCCTCAGCATCACTGAGACATGTTGTCACACACTCGACGCAGTGAAAGCCTTGAAAATGGTCCCAGAGCCCCTTTTTGGGCTAATTACAGAAAGGCTCCTGAAGACTAAAGTTTGTGTGTGTGAATGCCTGTGTACACATATGTCCTCGAGTGTGTGTTGTTTCCGCTCCTCGGTGCTCATTATTGGCCCTGGCCTGAGCTCTTTCATTAGGGGGGCTGTGAAGTGGAGGGACGGCGGGGCCGGTAGGGGATCAGGGGACGGGGCGGAGGTCGTAATTGGGCTGTTCCGCTCCCCTGGCCTTCCTCAAGGTCACTGTGAGACAAACTCTGGGCCAGGTCTCTCACTCTTTCCTCCCCTTTTCTCCCAGCTTTTCCCACCCTTTTCCTCCATCTCACCTCCCTCTTGAAAAACCTCCACTTTTTCTCTCCCTCCCTCCTTTTCGCTCATCCTCTCCTTCTCCTGGGGTCTTTTGTCACAGTAGACTGGTCCACCGGGGAGCGGCAGAGAAGTGGAGGGGCTAATTCAGTCTAATCTCTTAGCCTGTTAATGTCTGGCTGATATGTGGATTTCTCCACATCCTCAGGGGAAGGCCTTTGTGGTGAAGGCCATCATTATGAAGTTTCCTAGCCCTCCTAGCCAATTATAAGAAGGGAGACAAATTAGTTCATCTCAAACTTGGCTCTTAAGAAGTTTTCCTGATTGTTCTCAACTTTATTTCACATCTCAGGCCAGAGAGACAGTTCACAGGAAAGGTTTTTGATAAAGAAAATAGCCCGATTGTGTTCATATTTCCTATTTTAAGGACGATCGTGAATTTTCTCTGAGACTCAATGGTGGATTTTCACACAGCGTTGTAGCCACCATGTGCAATTCTGTACACAGTTTCAACTCAAAGCCAAGTTTGAAGCCATCTGAGTAAAGTGGTGTAGCGTTGCTTGTCTGGTGCTGGTCAGCGGTGAGCTCGGTCTAACATTTCCCTCTGATTAAGATGCAGTGGTGAAAGCTGCCTTTGATCTGAGGAAATGTCTGCGTAGGGAGCAGTTGGAATGCAGCGCTCTCCTCTCTGCCTTGCAGATGGAGGGAGAGAGATAGTGTCACAGTCCATTTGTCTGGCCTTGCCACCGCCAGTCCACCCACGGTAGCAGAATCTGTTTGTTCAGAGCCAGCCAGGCCTAATGAAACGAGCGTGTTGTTGCTTTTACATGTGTAAATGTGCGGATTCGAGTGGCTTATTGATGTTTTATCTTTTGTTTATATCATGTCGGTCACAAAAGAGCTGAATCAGTGCATAATTCAAGATGTTACTTAATTAGTCTGATTCCTGTTAGCACATTTCAAAACGTCCAGCTCATTCGTGAGATGTCGGTTACGATCTAACTATCCTCTTATGAGAATTATCTATCGCAGGAATGTTTACACTAGCTTCAACTTTCATTAAACTTCACTCAAACTTTCAACTGAAAATGAGTGTTCCTGTGATTACTGTCTAAAAATCACTCAAATTAGCATCACTGTTTACAGCACTTACACACATTTTCCTCAGTAAGTGCTCTAAGTTTTGAAGCACATTCAAAACATGTACTCACTTCCTTTCTATATTTCCTTTTTCTCTGTGTTTTTTTCTGCAGGCCTCCTGCGCTGGCGGGCAGTCCAGCTTTCTCCGACATCTCCCTCATCCGGATCTCGCCCCAGCGGAACCCCTCCGTGGGGGCGGAGTCGCCCTTTCACCCCTCGCACCCCTACATCAACCCATACATGGACTACATCCGTTCACTTCACAGCAGCCCCTCCATCTCCGTTCTGTCAGCCACCCGGGGCCTCAGCCCTGCAGATGGTGAATAAAGTGAAACATACACCGACGCACACAAAGCTCAACGCATATACACACACACTCAGGGGCGCAGATGCACACTCAGCACGCACATGCACATCTGCACACAACCCCAGCGGAGCAGAAATAGACGATAAGGACTCAGTAGACCCTTAAAAATAATTGTTGAAATTGATTAGTAAGGTTCGATTGATAGTAGGAGGGAACTCGATTCTCTGGATCAGTTTAATTCCTGTTTGAGATCAGAGGAGGTCAGGTGAGAGGCAACCAGATCCATCTCTATTAAGACTCAGGGGTTGGTGAGATGTTATCTGAGGGAGGGAGTGTGTGGATTGCAGTATTATGAGTGTGGCGTGATCCGTGTGGGTGGGGGCGCAGGTTGGAGAGAGGCTAATCCTTTTGATCTGTGAGTCATGTCAGAGACCTCTGGAGGATGCATCAGTGAGCGGCAGGGTCACGTACAGTTACACTGTGCACACCGGGGGAGGGTCGGATTCAAGTTCAGGGTTGGGGTGTGTGTGTGTGTGTGTGTGTGTGAGGGGGGGTGGGGGGTGGGGGTTATTGTGTTCTACAGGAGGGAGCATTTGTTTCCTGCGATCTCAAGATGGATGTGGACTGGGAAATCAATTACAGTGGACACCAGAACCACTCAAATTAAAAAGATTAAAAAAAAAAAACAACCCAAAACAATACAAAATAATAATAAAATCCAGAAGGAAGAACTCCAGCTTTAAAATAAATATGCTAAAAGCTACGCTAAAAGCAGCTTAGTGTTGTTTTGATGATGATTTTAGTATTTAATAGTGCTGAAACAAGAGGCTCATTAACTGATTTGACAGAAAATGAATCAACAACAACTTTGATCATTTTGAAGACTAATTAAGTCATATATACTAATTTTTTGTTCATAGATTAATGTCCAGAATAATAACTCTATAATAAAAAAAATCCTTAGTTGCAGACTTAGTTTTTTAAGATGATGCAAAGGTGTCTTGTACCATCCAGAGGTAAAAAAAAAAGAGTCAGAGATAAAACTGCTGTAAATTTTCCACCATTAAAAATAAGCTGATCAAAGAGCTTATTTGCCAGAAATCTATCTTCACCTTGAAGGTCTTGAAATGGCCCGATGACCTATTCCGGCACTCATGTCCTCAGCCATCAACCTTTTGGCACTTCAGCAGCAGAGACCCACTTTAACTCCCCATCTTGTGTTGAAGTGTATTTCTGAAACGGCAGATAGCTGGGGCATTTCCTCCACACCAGCACACTCAACTCCATTTCACCCAGGTCTGTTAAAAGCTGTATCTATGTGAAAACTACGAGTCTGTGCTCGCAGCCTCACTCAACCCCTCTCGTGCACTCTACTCTTTCTGCGAACAGGAAGTGTATACTCGAGCTGAAACTCTCTACCCGCCAATTTTCCATTACCACAACATAATGTGCACCAGTCTCAGCTTGCTTTAAATCAAAATAGTTTCTCCAACCTACCACGCGATCCTCTTTCAATTCATAAGGCTGTGAATTGTGAATGAGCCACCTAATTACTCCTTTAATCAATCTGGTGATTAATTAACCCATCAGCTTTTGTGTTGTTAGTATATCACCACGCTTACAGGGAGCCTCCTACTTCAATATGCAAAGATTTTTTCTTCTACCAAAAAGTACATTTGAATAATGATGAATTAATTAACAGAATCTAATGGAGATTTAAAGTGGGTGGGATTTAGTGCCACCCTCTTGCTGCCACACATTTGCTTTCACATCTTTTTTTTTTTTTTTTTTTTTTTGCTCCTCCCTCACAATATTTCTCTCTTTTCCGTGTGAGTTCAGAGGTAGGCTTGCCCCTGATCCTATTGTTGTGCTGAAGGAGCACCCGGTGGCTCACCAAGTCCTGAGGCACGTCTCTCCCTTCTCCATGTCGAGTGCCACACTGACAGCCTTCCCCCACTCCCCCCTTTTTTGCCCCCAGGATCGCACTCTGATGCCAGCATTTCTGATTTAGAAATTCTGCAAAGCCCTTTTCTGTGCGTGGATACTGAATGGGCCACATTATGGTTGAATGCAAAAGCAAAGCTAAGGCGGAACAGTGGAGACAATTAAGAAACTCCCCCTTTCCACTGAAGACATAATACCCAGATCGAATTAATTTAGAATTTTTTCTTACATTCATTCAACCAATCATGGATGCATATTGCAGGCATACAGGCCAGCCTTAAGAGGAAATCTCCTCATACAGTGTTTCTTTATTTATTTCTTCAATTGGGGAAAAAAGAGCAGCAGCACTCTGTGGGTCTGAACCGATTCCATATTTGCATCCAAAACCACAGTGTTAGTCTTTTCCCTCTCTCTTTCTTAGAATATTTGCATAAGGAAGCCCACCGCCAGATGTTTATTTTTAGGCTACGGTTCAAGGACTTACAGCACTCTATAACTAAGGGAATGACTTGGAAAAGAGAGGCATTTAGAAAAAGAGAGAGAAAGTAAAGTGGAGGCAGAAATCGTTTGCTGTATCTTTATGCATGCAGATCTATCTGGGCAGATTTAGGCCTTTTGTTTTCCTATAAGGGAACAGAGTCGAGGAGCAGGTTGCATATCTGCAGACTGCAGCCCTGATGTGTACGACGCACAAGCACCATCTCTGGCATAAGATGTGTCAGCCCACATACTCTTACCACACACACACACACACACACACACACATATATGTACTTGTGCACTCTCTCCAAGTGATCAAGGAACAGAAAGAAGAGGAGAAAAGGCTTTTTAAGAATTGTATTGTAAGACGATCAGTTATGCTGTGCTCGGCATGAATGCATCAATCAAACACTAATGCACACTCACTGTAATCTCTGAGCAAGCATCCCGTAATCCCCAGTGAGACTCTCTACTTCAGGTGACGCTCCCTGTGCAGCTGTTTTGCTTAACTTGATGGTGTTGCTAATGTGCTCATTACTGTTCTGCTGAGCTGATTATCATCTAATGTAAATGAACACAAGTTTATAACGCAGTGCAGGTGCTTTCCCTGTCATGTTTTTCTCACTACCTAATTCTTTTTTTCTTCCCCTTTATGTTCTATCTGTTCTTACCTTCTCTTCTGCAAATATTATCTCTCTACCCACATCTTTTTTTTTGAAAATGTCCTTCTCTACATCGTCTTCATCTCCTCACTCTTTGGTTTCTTTGTTTCCTCTTTGCTGACCGGACTGTCTCTCCCGCTCCAGCTCCTCACACAGGTCTGACCACAGCTGAGTACTACCACCAAATGGCTCTGCTGGCGGGCCACCGGAGCCCGTACACGGCCGACCTGCTCCCCTCTGTGGCGTCCACGGCCGGCGCCAGCAGTGCTAGCGCTCTGCACATGGAGTATCTGCAGGCGATGGAAAGTAAGTCTGCATCGATCTCACGCATGACTCATGAACCTCTCAGAAGGTGTAGCGACACAACCCACGATCATATTACTATTATGACATGAGATCCAAAACTGATCTTTCAACACTTTACCTTGGTGATACTAACACATCGACCAAGTTGAATGAATATAATATATCATTCGGCTTTGCATATAGTCGCCGTGCTGTGAAAACCATGTATCTCCTAGATGTTTTCAGCTTTGTGACCGTGCATTTTTCAGATTATCCAATAGGTCTTTAATTTATTTATTTTAAGAAGTAGGATACATTTCTCAAACTCTACAGCAACATGTAAATGAATGTTTTTATCTATGCCATTAAGTGTGGAAACGTGTAGGTGTCGATGTTAAAACATAGATAAATATGGTTGAAACATTTTTACACACATCCAGGCTACATATAACTACTATATATTTTAGTATGTAGAAGGTCCTGACTACACATTGAAATGATGTTTTTTAGGTAACCTAGACATCCAAAAAACTTTCACCAAAAATGAGCCCTGGTTGAAAGACGCTTACCAAATCCACGCCTACTGGGATTGCACTTCAAAGTATTATTAGTGCACACATGCATATTAAAGCATGGGTGGCCCCAGTGGGAATTCAACCCTTAAACTGCACTTTCATAACACACCTAGCTTGTCCTATATATAGATCAAGCTACAGCTCAACCGCAGCGAGGAGAGACCTGCAACTTCACTGTGACATGATTTAAATGAGCCATTGTCTTAATGTGTTGGTCTCAGGACTGTGTGCAGAGGACTTATGCTAATGAGTTATTTTAAAGTGTAAATAGGAAATTAAACGCACACTGAATCTTAGAAAGGTCGGACAGCCTCACCCCGCTCCCTTTGATGAGAATGTATTTAGTCAGGCAGACGCCGCTTTCATGGAAATCCGGGGTGAAGTTCCCCGTATTCCTCAGAACAAACTAATTAAAACTAGCCAAACTTGTGCGGGTATCAGAAAATTAATTGCTATTAAGTGGGAATTGGAATGTCCCACCATTCATCACTGGAGAAATCCTTTCTTCTTTGTCACTTTTTAAGATTAATAGACCGAAACAAAACAAATAGGGCCAAATTTAAGTGGAGATGCAGTGCTCTTCACTTAAAAATCGCCTGTGATCATTGCTGGTAATAACTCATCATGTTTCAACAATGTGTGTTCCAACGCCTGAAAAATTAACACTTTAAAGCTTTGTTGGATTTGAGAAAAAAAAAAAAAAAAAAAAAAACATACAAAGAGCAGAGTCTATCAAGAGGCTTCCACTGATAATCTGGGCTACCATGTTACTGCGGCTATTTTAGTCTATTTCACATCAGTGTAATTACCTTCAGCGAGAGCTGTGCTAATGAAACAATGGGCCTGTCCTGCCTATTTGCGCTTTAATGGGCTATTGTCTACGTTCTTACTGCCTAATTAGTGCCAAGGCTCTCATAGATCACTAAAGTCTGTATTTGTGGTCTTTATTAGATCATTTCTGTGCTATATTTCCTGTATTAAGATGTTTTTCTTATTAATGGGCTCACTTTTAGTCACATTTAAGCATTTTGAACACATTTTGTATAACAATCCAATTAATTGTAATTATTAATTATACTTTATGAACTGTAATTTTAGTAGACAGAGAGTAATTTTATCTATACAAATGTTGAGACAAGTCTTTGTGTTGAAAGGTAATTAAAATGTTATGTTAAGAAACAGGATTATTGCTATTTTTCATGTCCAGAAGTGTCTTTACTTATCTCCTAAATCAACTATTCTGTTACACAAAAAAATTCTGGTCAGCCTATTTACACTAGAGGCCTCCCCTGTGACAGCGTCCCTCTGAGGTGGCCCCCAGGTGTGACGACGAATGTTCAACCCCAGTTTTGGAACCAGCTTTTATTTCCAACGCCGTCAGTCCGGCCTGCCTGAACCCTCCCTGGCCGTGAGAATTAATGACGCGGCACGTAACCAGCCGTCCCGTCCATAAATCAAGAGGAAATTAGAGGGACAGTCCTGCTACGAGCCAGGACGCTCCTCTCTCTGTCTCCCCGGTTGGCCGATTTATCATTTGGGCTGCGCATTAATAAACACCAATCCCATGAGGCTTTGTAGTGGTGGGACGCCGGCCCTCTCCTCAGCAGTACCCCTCTTCTCCTAATTCACCACAAGTGGAGGCTGTCCCTCACACTCATGTGGATTCGACTTGTTAAAAAAGTGTCAGGTGTGTCAGATTTTGGATGTAGAAGGTTTTATTTTGCTCAATCCAGGAGGATAAAGGACAATTTTTTTTGCAAAGGGATTAGACATATGATTCAAGCTGAATGAAACGGTGAAGCAGACATGTCAAGGAACGTCACATGACAGTGGACTGAATTGTATTTAGTGATTGTGTACGCTCAGGGATTTGTATGTGTGTACACCCTCCTCACGAAGACATGAAGAAAAAAAAAGGACAGATTTTCCATACAATGACAATGTAAAGGGGGTGTTGCTCTCCATACAGCTTCATGCTGTAGTCGAAACTCAGGCCTACGTATGCCAGAACACCACCGCTGCTGCCACAGAGGCACACACACACACATTCACATCCACACACTCTGATTACCATGTGAATGGAGCGTTCTGTAATCGTTGGATGTGTCAAACGAGAGATGGAGCATTTACGTTTGGGAGATGGATGGATTGTGGGGGACGTAAATATAGAGGGGGGTTATCGGGGCTGCGTAAGCTGGTTTTGTCTGCCTTTATAAAATAACTCAAAATGTTTTATTTCCAAGTCTTGAGTCACAAAGTCATTGTGTCAGTTCACGCACAAAGCGCGACATCCCCTCGGTGCTTTTTTCCCCTCCTTCCATCTCCCTCTGTTTTTCTCTGTCTTGTTTGTGACATCTCCATGTGAAAAGACAACAAAAGTCATGTTTTAATCTCTACCCGTGGCTCATTGTATGTGCAGAGAGAATGGTTGTGCCGTTTCCGCCTTTTACCTTTTCAAACCCCCTTTTAGTATTTCCAGTCAACACTGATTGCATTTGAATAACGAGTCAAATTGGACTTGATTAAATATTACCATACACAGTCAGAGCATTTCTCCAACATAAAAGGCATGTTTTCTCATGGATGAAATGCAAGCAGTGCATCAAGTGACAGCTGAACACTCATTCAGATGAGCCTTTTGTCTGATGATTGACAAAAATGTCATCTGTTAGGGTTAGATTAGGTTAGGGTTTGGATGAAGTCAAACAGGAAAAGTGTATAAACCCGCAAATGCTCTCTTTTGATCTGTAACACATTTTTAGGAATTTAACAGACGCTCTTCTCCAAAAAAAAGCCTGAAACGAGGGAGCAGATAACGCTTCATTTACGGCTTTATCAGACATTTAAACGTTGCGTTTTCACTTGTTCTTCCCTTGTACCTTACTCTTAAATAAAATCTCCTCTTCCCTTTATCCCGCAGGCTCTCGTTTCCCGAGCCCGAGGCTGCCATCACGGCCCAGCAGGAAGCGCCCCCTGCCCATCTCGCCCCTCTCTGAGCACAGCTTTGACCTGCAGACCATGATTCGCAACTCGCCCAACTCTCTCGTCACCATGCTCAACAACTCTCGCTCCAGCTCATCCACCAGCGGTTCCTACGGTCACCTCTCTGCCGGAGCCATCAGGTAGTAGAATGTGATTTGGAAATGATCCTGCATGTATTATTCTTAAAGCTCCCAGTTCACGTGGTCATATATCTCAATGATTAGGTGCTTATGCTAAATTATTCTGCACTATACCTCCTAGATATGCTATATGATTTTCCTTGTCTATTCAGATACCGCTTCTGCTACAATATCTATGTGTTTTATTGAATTTATTACAGACATAACCGTAAAAATATCTAATTTAACTTTGTAAGAGGTTAATTTACTCTTAGATATAAAGGTTTCCAGTGAGGATAGAAAACTGATGCTGACTGTCCCTTCCTGCATTGAAGACTATTTTTTAAAACCCTTATTTATTGTAAGAAAGGGGCATTCCACTGATTTCACACATGAAGTTAAGTTTACTCACTGCAAAAATTACTATACAGCCCTTTTCTGTTGCTGTTGAGGGAGTTTTCCAAAGACATAATGTCATCATGGGGTATCTCGGATCGGGCTTGAAACAACATTGCAAACTGGAGGAGGTGTGGGCTTTGAGGAAGTAGGGGGGGAGATCTAATGACAGATGTTATCAAGTGGCATTATGGAAATTGTAGGATCCAGTGTTTCTGGAGCTTGACCCATAATTGAGACAAAATTGGGAGAAAAGAGAAAATCTATTGTCTATTGTGAGTCCTCAAATTTCATGTAAGTGCGATAAAAATGCTGAATGGCCCCTTTAAAGTTATGAAAATAACTTTTATCCTGTCAGGATGTCTTACAGAAGCTGTGATTGACTGTTTCTTTCAAGGTGGCCATTCAGGGACTAACATGCCAATAATGAATCAAACAGCAGGCTCTCCCAAAGCGATGAAGTTCTAACTGATTTGTCTAATATCATTGATAGCAAGAGTGCTGTATTTTTCATACAGCACTCTTGCAATACAAAACCTGTGTGTCCTCCCTCAATATTAGCATGATACCCCCTAGTTACGTTGCAGTTTTTTGCATGTGTGTCTGAGAGTAAAGGGGAAAGGAGGTGTGTGGTGGAGTGAATAAGTGTCTGTGTGTGTATCGTCCATGTCAAACCCCCATGTGGGTGACGATCTCCCAGCCAGCCAGTCAGCCTGCCTCCCCGGCGGCTCGTGTCAGTCATCTAGTACACCTCATGGAAACATCACATACATCACGCCCCGGTACCGGAGGCGAACGAAGGGAAGCAAAAGAAAAGAAGAGAGGGAAGGGAAAAGGAAAGATCCATCGCCCCACCCACAGCCATTGATCAGCGATCTGTAAGAAGAGCCTGATCAATCACACTGTGCGCTCAGCCACTGTCCTAGTGACAGGACCCAAATAGCCAGAGCCAACAGACTGATGAGTGATATGACAAGCGGATGGGCCCCCAAATGTGTCTCGGTCCATTGATTTCCACTCGGCTCGTAATAAGATCAGCAGACATATGGGTCGCGGCGAGAGCGAAGCGTCAGAGCTCAGGATGAATGGAGGCCGCTGCTGTCGAGCCACACAGATCTGTGTTTATCTGGTGGTTCACCTGTGGTTATTGGAGACCCCAGAGGAGGTTTGGTGGCTTCTGAGATTTTTACTTTACACCACAGGGTCAACAAAGTTAACTCACGTTAAAGGAAAATAAACTACGGGAGGAAACAACTCAGTAACAGGGACATAATTCTGCTTTATTTACAAGGCTATACGATACACTCCGAATTATTTATCAACTGTATCATTTGCCCAGTGGAAGAATGACATATTGTTTTACACAGACCACATGATAATTCACAGTGTGTTAACAAGCTGAACATTCATTGGCAAGGATTTGCCGCCAGCCCTGTGGTTCCAGCATTACCACACCATCTCCTGTCAGATTGTCCTCAGGGATGAGGAGCTAACCAGAACAATCCATTTATTCACTGTGTTTCTCCTCTTTTGCCTCATTGCCTTTGCAACTGATGTTTTAGCACAAAGTTATAATTTCATTATTCATATCTCACCCAAAACAACCTGTTTTCATCTCTTTTCAGCCCAGCGTTAAGCTTCGCCTATCCTCCAACCCCGGTGGCTTTGCACGTGCACCAGCAGCTGATTGGCCGCCAACCAGGCATTGTGGGCTCTGCCTTTGGCCACAGTCCGCCATTGATCCACCCGACGCCGGCCTTCGCCACCCAGAGGCCCGTACCTGGCATCCCCCCCTCTGGGCTCAGCGCCAGTGAGCGCTCAGCCGTCTCCAACGACTCCTCACAGGTGAGAACGGCGGCAGGCGCCTGTGCGATTCATCATCGCAGGTAATAGATAGCAGCGTCGCATGCCAGCCACATCTCTGCGAAATGTAGCGAGCTAACATGGTACAGGCAGGACCCCCCCTCCGAGCACTCATCTCCTGGGAGTTTCCTCCTACTTGTTTTGTCTCTTGTTTTTAGACTGCCGAGCACAGCCCAGAACGTGCCTGCAGCAAACAACAAGGGGCTTGTTAGCATAGAATCCCACTGCTGACTCCATTAATCACTAGAGAGAGAACAAGGATATAGAGTGGGAATATTGACATGGATGGATGGATCCAAAGGGACTTTTTCTCTCCTTCCTAGACCCTTACTGTATGTGCGGGCCCGCATTTGAAGTAAATATTCAATGTTTATTACCAGTCCTTCCTGCTGTTTCCCATCACTTGAATTTTGTGTTATTGGGAATGAGGCTTCATTCAAATTTAGCACACCAAAATTGCCTTTTCCTTCTCTTGAATAAACAGAATATTGCTTTGGGGCCACAGCTGAATCTCATATGTTTCAGCAAAGATAGCAAGACAAATGTGTTACATGTTGCAAAAACTGAGAGGATCGCTACAATTCTTAAGTGTCCTGTAAAAAACTAACAGCATTTTGGAATTAAACGTTTTCCTGAAGCGATCAGGAAAAACCAAAGGAAGCCTGTCTCCTCTTCCAGAAGTTTAAAATCCACTACTTCTTTTTTCTATTCTGGCGAGCTGGTATGTAACAAGAATTCCCCTAAGGGCAAATTTAAGCCAGGGCCAAAGTCAGGTCATCCATTGGTTCAGCAAATGGTTCATTGAAATGGTTCATGGGTTTGTTTTAATTGCAATGATTAGGGTAGCTAATGTGATACACTGAATTGCATAGTTTTTCATTTGCACAGTTAAAGCTGGGACTAAGGGTACGGAAATCATTACAGTTCAACCATAGTTGTTTTTGCTGGTTGATTAAGTAAATGATTAATTGACTTATAAGGATCACATGCATTTTTAATAATACTGTAAAGGATAACAAAAGAACTATAAAAAAACTTAATTGTCTACATAGTCAACGCCATGCCAGGAGAAGCTGAAAAGGATGAAATTGAAGTTGGGAGTTTTTTCAAATATTTCCTGTTTCCACAGATCAAACCAACAAGTGAATCTGCAGTGAGCAGCACAGGAGACCCGATGCACCACAAACGCTCCAAAATGAAACCAGAGGAAGAGTTGCCGAGCCCGGGCGCAGTGAGTGTCCAGGTATCTACAGTACATTTCTTAACAGATATCAAAAACTTTACTCAGTTACTGACTGCGTAGAATAGGAGCCTGTTTAGTTATGAGGCAAACGCCCATTTGGCAAAATTAATACACTCAACACCGGTTGTTAAATCCCAGAATCCACTAGCAGGTTTTTATTTTTAGATTTTTCCACTAGAATAGGAAACACATATAATGGCTGGTGGTCACCTGCCAGAGTTGCTGCAGCAATAAACAAGCTCACCAGCCACAGTCTGTATTTACCTGTATATGGCTGTTTGTTGGTGCTAGTTTCCCACCCTGCTCTTATTAGTTACAGTTTCCGAAGCAAACAATCCATTGATCTTTGGGACACTACAAGGAAATTGTTTTTGTTTAATCAAAAATTTAAGTGGCTGGAAAAATGAAAGTGAAATACAGTAGGCAGACGGTGTGTTTGCGTCTGCAGGAAAAACCTTATTAGAGTCTATACTCAGCTGTTCCTCCGTCAGGCAGCAGCAGATACAGCCTGAGGTGTGTGTGTGGTGGAAGCCCGGGCTCTCCTGCGTTAGCCCACACCCGCCCTGCTCTACTCAGCCACCTAACTGTGACAGTGAAATATGTCTAGGCTAATAGAGCAACCTACAGCAGGAAGAGGGGGTTAGATTCCTTAAATACTCGCCCCGGTCCTGTCGTATAACAACCCCCAAATACAGAGCGGGGCTTTCAACGCTACATTTCCGCTCTCCAGACTTCTTTCCCAGGCAGCCATAGAAGGCCAGATTCACAGGGGCTCAGTGGCTGAGACCTGTTACCAAATCAATTATGGCTGTGCCTTTCATGTGAACCAGCAGGGCTGTGAAAGAGTATTTATATGACAGGTTTAGATGGTGTTACGGAATCCTTTCTAGTGTTTTATCTGGATCCTCATATAAGGTCACATCATGCATTTTATATTCATGACATTGTTTTGCCTGGTGTTTTGCTTTGTGTACAAGAACTGTCCCCTTGTTGTTTTTTTAGGATCACCCTGATGGGATGACGCTGGTGAAAGAGGAAGGAGACAAGGATGAGAGCAAACAGGAGCCAGAGGTGGTTTATGAGACAAACTGCCACTGGGAGAACTGTTGCCGCGAGTTTGACACGCAGGAGCAGCTAGTGCAAGTGAGTATTTAGTAGCACAAAAACATACAAATACTATTAAAAAAAACAAGCTGCTTTACTTATGTCCAGCAGAGACTTGATTGCCCATGTAAAGTTGCACCAGGCATTTACCACATGTTGGCAGCTCCAAATGACAGCTGCAAAATTTCAATATCCAGAAATCCTGTAATGGTGCGTCAGTAAATTGGGCACATTATGTTCATTTTTACGATTTAGAAAGTCTTTGAGATGCTTTATATAACGGGTAACAAAGGAGCAAGAAAGGCAAAAAAAAAAATCTGCTTTCACTGTGTAGCAGATAGTTTGCTCTTTCACTCTTAGGTGAAACATGTGTGGGCAGACTCAGGTTGCACTCCGAGAGCAGATTTTCATGTAGGCAAACAGGGAGATTCAACAGTGTGTGTTTACAAGAAGCAAACAGAGGATCTTCTGCATTGCAGCCCACAGTGGTTTGAAATAGACGGGGTAAATTCTTCCATAAAAAATATTTGCAGCTCAGAAAACACAAACAGAAACCACTATGCCTTTTGCTTTGTATACTGTGATTGTTTCAGTAGTTAATGTCCTCGAGCTCAGTGGATCCCAGCAAAAACTACAGAAGCTGTACTATTTTGGACAATGCCTCCTATCAGCCCTCAGCCTGCCTGCGCGTTATGTGCAGCAGCAGTCTATAGTAAAGTCAGAACTGCAGCCATTGACTGATACTGCTGCTGGATTCCTGATTGGATCCAGAGACGGTGGTAATGGGCTCAAAAGCTGGAGAGCACATCTCACAGCTGAACGGTGCTAACTGATTTGGTGGGTTAAGCCTCCCAGAGTCAGGATGTGAGCTTTGTGTACTACACTGGACCAGCCCTCCTCCCGTCTGTTATCAGAACTCTCACACAGCCCGGGAGATGGATGGCTCTCATCGTGTTGCGCCTGAGGGCTCACTGTTAAACTAAATATTAATGACATTATGGTTGTGTCGCCCCGACTACGGCTACTTACACTGACGCTATTAGCTCTGCTGCTCTCACGCGGCCTGTGAACTGCACAGCCGAGAAAGCAGACTGAAGTTGGAGAAGTGGTGAAAATACACCAATATGATGCTGTAAACAAGGGACGCCAGAGTGTACACACACACACACACACATGCACACACATGTGCACGTGAAATACACATCACCACACATCTGATAGAAAGATCCTCAGCTCTCCACAGCTGTCTATTTGCCGTCTTGACATTGCAATCCTTAGCTGCGGTGGTAACCCCTATCTATAATTGATATCCTCAGCGCGGAATGGGCTGCCTCCCGTGTTTGAAGGGCTCGGCTCAAAGGTTGAGGATCTTGACAACTTCTTGCCCCTGTTTCAGGGGCGGGATGAGTTAAGGTGGTAGGAGAGGGGGGGGGAGGATGGCTTCTTAATAGAGGAAAAGCTTGCTCACATCCTCCCCCTACTGTAGTCACACCAGGTGGCCGTCTGAACAAAGCAACGTCCTCTCATTCCTCCACTTATACTATCCAGACTAACCTTGCCAAGCTGCACCTATTATCAGATTGCCGTGTAGACAGACACCAACAAAATCCTTATTAGTTTTCCATTTTTTCCGTCTTGGAATTGTTTTTTTTTTTTTTTTTCTTTTTCTGGCATTTGACTTTCTGATATTGCATTTTATTTCTCATTTTCTATGCACATGCAGATATGCAGAGAGATGCCAATAAAAGTCTTCGCCTACAGAATCCCTGCCCTCTAATTCAGCAGAGCGGACGAGAAAATGCTCTTATCTCTCCGCACCCCCACCCCCCTCAGTAATAGGATAAGTACAGTATTTGGACCACAGTGGCTCTCCTCACACACTCCGAGGGGGGGGGGGGGGGGGGTGGGGTTGGTGGGGGATTTCCATATAACCAAACAATGGAGCGTCCCTTCCCCCGTACTTGTCTTCTGAAATGGCTTTGGGGAGAAAACATGATGAGAAAAAAAATACCGGTTTCTCCTTGGTTGTACCCGTTTTAACCATCGGCTTATGAAAGTTTATTCATTCATATAGCAAAACAGTTCACATGGATTCATATTTGGCAACGGTAGTCATAGCATGTTCAAAAATTTCACTGCTGCGTCGACAATCTACGTCATGAATTAAATGGCTTTATGAAGTATTAAAAGTAACGGCTGCACTGATTCAAATATCCCTTTTCCTTTGTGGTTGGCCTAATTTTAGAATTAAGCCTTCACACCACCCTCATCGCTTTCCACCTTGTTCAAAAGCACTCCTGCCACGCTCTTGATGCATATTTTTACACTCTCAAACATGCTCTCACCATGACATGCCACAGCGTTCCTTTATCATCTGCGTTTAAGCGCTCTTGGTGCAGGCGATAAGATAAACATCAGATCTATGCAATTTAGCTCACTTATCTGGCCTACCCAGTCAGCAAAAGCGAGGCGGGTGTCAATTTTAGTTTGCTGTATTTATTTCATTTATTACATTTCAACTTCTACCTCTCCATCTCCCTCTCCGCTCGGCTCGACATTCTTTCGCTTCCCCCATTTTTGGGCATAAACCCTCTCCCTCTCTCATTTTCTCTTTCATTTTCTCTCCCTCCCCTCTTTCCCCTCGGAGGGAGTACTTTTAAAGATAAGGCCTGGTGGCTTCTTTAATGTCTCTCTTGAAGTGGGCTTTTTTTTCACTCGGGTTTGTCGCCAGAGATGCCAACCCCACACTCCCGTAACTCCTTAATGTGGCCCTGCTCAACAATCTTTTATTATTTCTCATTGATCTATTACTGATACTTCACCGCTGAGAAATCTACAAGGCAGCTATGCATTTTCACTGCCCTTGTATGAGGAAAAAAAACAAGCGTAAGCCATATTGTATTTAGTAAAAGGAAGGCGGTGTTATAAGTTATTTGATATGGGGGGAAAAAGTCGTCTGATTCTGAGGTTTTGACAAAATACACAGCAATTTGTTTGAACGTGAATCAGCATGAAAGTTGTTTTTGATATGCTGAAATTAATTAGTGTGATAAAATGACTGTCAGTATCATTTTATAGTTTATAGCTTTCATAGTTTATTTATCTAAAGGTTAAACTTTGACCTCTGAAAACAAATTTGTGATCTTGTGTGTTTATAACCCTCAAAGGTTGAAGCATTTCTGGCTTGTAAACTTGGAAAGTCTGTTCTGTCATAGCAGGCCTGCTAGTAACAGATGGGGAGGGTGCTGTAGACTGGGATTGGGTTGGTGGTCTGTATGTGTGTGTTCTCACAGCTCATCAGGCCTTTCCTACCCTCCGCAGTTACTATTCTGTTCCAGGTCATCTGCATAGGTGGCGCTGTGATGTCCTTGTTCTTAGATGTGGAGCCGGCTCTCCCTGTGTGCAGCCTTGTTGAGGCGGCTGCTGTTCGCTTCCCCGGTGTTAAAGGGAGATAAACTCGGGCGCAGTCTGAAGGCAGCCCCCCTTTCTGGCTGCTGGCGCAGGCCTTTAATTGGTAAAATGCAGATTTTTTTTGATCAGGAGAAGGATTAGGCCCCTTATCTGTCTAGAGTATCTTACTCTAAGATGAAAAGACTGTGCTGAATTACACATGCCAATTCTAGCTCCCTGCCCCCTGCTCGCTCACTCACTTACTCTCCTCTTCCCTCCTTCCCTCCCTCACTCAATCTTTCCCCCTTTTACTTCCTCCCTCCCTCCTTCCCTCCCTTCTTTGCCTTTTTCATGCTCTTTTTTCCCCTTCACACAAAGCACTTCAGCAACTGACATCACAAAAGAGCATATGATTTATTAGGCGGTGTTTGATAAAGCTAAACGGTGTTGCGGGTCCCACGGCTTAGTGAAATTGCCTTGTAAACAGGCCCTCTTTTCATGCACGCTTGCATTCTAATGCATGAGGTTTGTGTCCCAGAGAGAGTTTGATAAGGAGACATGGAGATGGATACTGAAGTGGGCAAATGCTGGAGAAAAATGATAGGATTCTGTGTATTACAGTAATGCGTGGGTTTGAGCGTTGGCATGAAGGGACAGAAAATAATTTGAAATCAGAGGCTTTCGTTTTCTAGAAAACATAAAAACACCAATCCAAGTGTAAAATTGTTTTTGTGTTTTAGTGCTTTATATGTTTAGTTGTTTTTGCCATCAACCCAAGCAGCAGGGGTCTGGACCAAGAAAAACAGCATCTGTGTATATACAGTATGTGTGTCTGTGTGTGTGCACCTCTCATACGTCACAGATGGCTTCAGTGTCCCCTGTGTCCGTGCGCTTGGCGCTCCCTGTCGTGCGACTCCCTCCTAAATCCATCTTGGTGGCGTTTTTACAGTTGTTGGCCGATAAGCTGGCAGGGGGAAGATGAATAACCTGCCGCACCGCCGCTATCAGCACCTGTTTGTCGATTTAGCCGGCCAACGGGGCCTGTCTGCTCAGCATGGAGATTATTGATTCAATAAGAATTGCCATTAGATCATGCCATTAGGTTTCTCGGCGGCCCCTCTCCCCGTGGTGTCTGTCCCCCTCTCTGTCAGCTCAGAGGCTCATGCATCACACCCGTCAACGACCTCCTTCATTTGTACAAATACGGCGCGAGTGTGTATCTGTGTGTGTGTGTGTGTGTGGGTACGTGCGCGCGCATACACTCATGTTGTGCCAGCCACCAGCGTGATCCAACACCACAGCGCTCTCCCATCGCTCTCCGCCAGGAGATATTGAACGCTGCTCACAACAGACCGATCGCTTGCCACAGGGATTCCCTCACAGAGAGGAAGAAAAGGAGAAGACGAGTCAGGTTTTTCTGAGGCTCTGACCGAGGTGGGGAGGAGATCAATCTTGGGGAAACTTCACTAACATCTGTGGTCATCCAGTCCCCAATCATTTTCCATGGAATTAGTCTTGTTTTGTCACTTTAAAATGGAAAAATTTCAAGTGAGAATAATGGAGGTCCTTTGCTTATATATTAGTGTCAATTTTACTCGCACCCTCCTCTTGCTGCACTGACTCGTGAGTGCAGTTTTGCTGCAGTTAGAAGAGGTTTAGGGTCAAAACGTCTTGAGGAAAGATTAAGAATAGGGTAGTTAGCTTTCTAGTGGATGCCATAGTCATGGCTGTGTATGGGGGTCATGATCTGGCCGAGGGGCGGGCATTGGAAAGTACAAAGATGCCATTGTCAGGGCAGTGACACGCCAAGAGGGGATCTGACCCTGGATACTTTTCATTTTCTTTGGTCCTGCATGTTTTATATAGCAACAATCTTGTGAGTAAGTGCTCAAAGAAAGCACATTTCCCCCCAGACATTTAAGAGTGTTCAATGTCAAGTCTCTATTTATCCCCTTCCCTTCTTTCCTCTTCGCATCCGTCCCCCTGCATTTACCCCCAAGGTAAAAAAGACTTCTCCGCTGCTCAGGAATGTAATAATACCGGTTTCTTTTGGTCAGGATATTGTGTCTGTCTCTCTGGGTTTAAATTGCTCTCGGGGAGGCACTTCAGAGGCCACCACACACTGTTGTCTCTGAAAGAGAGCCAGATGTTGACTTCATCCCCAGAGGGTCTACGTCTGTATGTGTGTTTTTTTTTTTCTCCTCACCTCCTTCATTCCTCTGTTAACATCTACCACTTAGGCCGTTTTTATAAGACAGTTAGTGAGGGAAAAAAAGAAAGACAGAGAGAAAAGGAAGAGAGATAGGGATGGAGCAAGAGAAAGGTGGTGCTCACAGATATAATGCTTGGCTGGAGTTGTAAAGCCTTCGCATTTCAGATGCCTTGACTGAACTTTTGATTTTCTCTCCCCATCTCCTCACCTCCCCTTCTTCCTAAGCCTCAGATTGGAAGTTGCCACGGCAGCACAACTGTCAGCACTTGTCACGGAGGGGCGAGGGCCCAATGTGATGCGAAGTGACAGGGTTTTATTTGAAAATCCTGTTCAAATCGGACACTGAGACTCACAAGTCTGCTTTTTTTTTTGCCAGTCTTTTTGCAGATTTCAACAGAGTTAGGGAGACAAAGACAAAAGCTGGAAAGGAAGGAAAGAATTAAGAGACGAAATTAAAGTACCACATGAAAAGAGAAGGAAAACAGGAAAGAAAATGTTATATGTGCTTCTTATGCTGCAGAGCAAAAACTTCCTCAAGCTGAGCAACAAATTAATTCAAGGCGAAATAACACGGCACTTACTGCAGCTCTTCCTTAATTCTCGTTTAAAGACGCAGCAACTGTTTATAATAATACAAGAATTGCTATGATTCAACTTCTCTCATCTTCTTTTCTAGCACATCAACAATGACCACATCCACGGGGAGAAGAAGGAGTTCGTATGTCGGTGGGAGGAATGCTCTAGAGAGCAGAAGCCCTTCAAGGCACAATACATGCTGGTGGTCCACATGCGCAGGCATACTGGGGAAAAACCACACAAGTGCACAGTAAGGATATTTGTCCAGTTCACGTTATGTTACTGCAGATGAAAAGTTTCTTTGTATGTAACCTGCTAACACAAGGGTCAGGTAATAAAATATAAGATGTGTGAGTGATGGCCTCCTCCTCTTCTCTCTCTTCCTGCAGTTTGAAGGCTGTGCCAAGGCCTACTCTCGTCTGGAAAATCTTAAGACTCACTTGCGTTCCCACACAGGAGAGAAACCTTATGTGTGTGAACATGAAGGCTGCAACAAGGCCTTTTCCAATGCCTCAGACCGAGCGAAACATCAGAATCGCACACATTCAAATGAGGTACTGGAAAAGAAAGTTTTCAGACAGCCATGTTTCCTCGACTTGATTGGTGTAGATACTGTATGTGACCGGTTTCTCACTGCTCCTCTCTATCATATTATTTCTAGAAACCGTATGTGTGCAAAATCCCGGGCTGCACCAAACGCTACACGGACCCCAGCTCCTTACGCAAACATGTTAAGACAGTGCATGGGCCCGAGGCACACGTCACCAAGAAACAGCGTGGAGATTACCCACGCCCTCCTCCCCAGCCCCGGGAGCCTGGGGGCAACAGTCAGGGCCGGTCTCCAGGCCAACTGCCCCTGGGTGGGTATACGGACCAAAGGGAGTACAACCATGCTACCTCAAAACAGGATGAATGTCTGCAGGTCAAGTCCATCAAGACAGAGAAACCCATGGTAAGACTTCATTTCAGGTTGTATACAACTAAACATTTTAACATTATTTGGATTCATTTAAGTCTTCTCTAATACTTTTACTACCAATTCTTTTTCTTTAATATGACAATTTAAATGCCTAACATGTAGGTTTGTGTGTGAATTAACACTGAACTGGGGGCATGCATATTTAACACCGAAGTCTTCTAATGAGTAAATGTTTTTTTCTATCCAATGCTTCGGCATTTCTCTCCTTCCCTTTCTAAGGACAGTGGGTAATCAGGTGAGATAGGTATCCTTTCGCTTTCTTTCCAAATCTCACTTTTTCCTTTCTTGCTCATTATTTTATTGTCTGTCGGACTTTTCTCATCTCCATCACAGCTGCTTGACACTTTCACCCCAAATGTGCCAGATTTGTTCTCATTGTACATTTCCCTCATCACTCACATTCATAAAAAGTTTATTCTTTATATTTCATTGTACAACACTTTGAAAAGTGGCAATGATATTTACCAAAAGTGATACACTTATCTAAACTATGCCCATGCCTTAGGGCAGAACTGAAAAAGTATGCCTGATACTGCCCAGGGTTCCACTGTGCAGCCAAATTCATTCAATAGTAAACAGGGTGAATACTCTCTAAACACTGCGGACACTTCATGCCAAAAAAAGTGATTCTATTATTCCTCAGTGCAACATAGTTCCTAAAATTCAGTAAACAACCTAATTAGGCACTAGCTGGTCTCACAAGAGGCCTTTATCCTATTTGCCTATCCTCTGAAAACAACCCAAAACATGATTTTCTCTTCTGAAGCGTTTTTTTGTGTGTCTCAACTGGAGCACAGGGGGGAGGCATTACTTATGCCCCAGTAACGTACTAAACATTGCCTATCAAACGCTGCTTTTTTTTTCTAAAAGAATAAAGCTGGCAGTTGGTTATTTGGTTTGGCAGCTAAAACTGCAATGATTATACATGATAATTATATGAACACATGAATAAAGTGATCTCTCACAATGGTCAAAGTTTTATGAATAATTATCATTGCCTGTTGTTGTAGGAAATGCTCCTGCATTTCATGGTATCATTGTTTGTAGCATATGACACTGTACACCTGCCCTTGTGTTACCAGGAATAAACGTGATAATCACCTGCTCTCTTATATATATTTTTTCCTCTCCTACCTTCTTCAAATCTTCTGTCTGTCTTTCTTTCCTGGTCTGTGTCTGTCAGACGTCTCAGCCAAGCCCTGGCGGTCAGTCTACATGCAGCAGTGACCAGTCCCCCATCAGCACCTATCCCAGCAGTGGAGTCCAGCTTGCTGTGAGCGCCGGACGCTCGCCAGGGGAGGGGCTGGAGGAGGACGATGAGAAAGAGGAAAATGAAGAGGACGCAGAGGAGGAGTGTGAGGGTGAGCCAGCCCCCATTATGGACTCCACAGTCTCCACGGCAACTGCAGCCATGCTGACCCTGCAGGCGAGGCGAAGTGTTGGCCGCCCCCTGCGCTGGATGGAGCACATCAAGATGGAGAGGCTGAAGCAGGTGAATGGAGCGCTGCCCAGGCTGGGGCCCCTGTCCCCAACACCGCCCCCCAAAGTTTCCACACTACCCAACATCCTGGGGAAGGGTAAGCATAACTTTTTATTTTGTTTGAAAACTCTTGAATTTGATGTCTAAATGCATATTCAAACCTTTTCCCAAATGCTCTTAAAATGTTTTACCAACATCTACAATCCTCACAAATTTACAACAGCATGTAGTAGCATTATTTTGATGCACATTCAGTTAAAAAACACCTGTACACTGAATTTACACATCACCACAAATGTGCATACAATTCACACTTGAGAAATGAATTATCCTGAATTCCATCTTGCCAGTTTTGGCTGAAGCATTCAGGCAAAACAAATGCTTAAAATTTACTGTTCCGCTAGAAAATGGTATCATAACCATATCAAGCTGTATATCGTATCAGAGAGAATAGCATGTAACAATGTTTCATGGTCAAGTGCTTCCAGTTGTCTCTGGCAACATCTGTCTGAGCAATCTCTCCCCACTTATACTTAACTTATTTGGCTTTTTCTCTCTCATCCTCCTGTAATCTCACTCTCCACATAATTTCCTTGTTCTCTATCGGTGTTCAAACTTTCTTCATTGCTTTTTCTGTCTGTGTTTCTCCCCAGGATCCTGTCTAGGCAGGCAGTGGGGGGTGTCTGCTCCTCAGCCACCTGCTCATGCTGAGCTGGGTAGCACAGAGCTAACAGTGCTCAATTTGCTCCTAGACCGGCGTGACAGCAGTGGTAGCGCCACCAGCTCAGCCTACCTGAGCAGCAGCCGGCGCTCCTCAGGCATCTCCCCCTGCTTCTCCAGCCGACGCTCCAGCCAGACTTCCCAGAGTGAGGGTATGACGGCAGCAGCCCACCACCGCCGCCTCCACAACCTTAGTTCCACCGACTCTTATGACCCCATCTCCACTGATGCCTCCCGCCGGTCCAGTGAGGCTAGCCAGTATGGAGGTGGGGCAGGAGGATGGGGTGGTGTTATACCCTCAGGTGGGGGCTGTGGAGGTGTGGGAGGAGTAGGCATAGGAGGAGGAGGGGGGTCACGGGGGATGCTCAATTTAACCCCAGCACAGCACTACCACCTGAAAGCCAAGTATGCAGCAGCAACTGGTGGCCCACCGCCCACGCCTCTACCCAACATGGAGCGCATGAGCTTGAAAACTCACATGGCCATGATGGATGAGGGTGGCAGCAACAACTCATTGCCACCTCTAGTCAGGCCACACCGCTGCAGTGAGGGCACCAACGGGTACACCAATGGGTATACGGGACACACAGGTTACAGGAGGAGGGTCCTCTATCCTGGCGAGGGACCAATGAATGGGAACCGGAGGGCCAGTGACCCAGTGCGGACGCAGGCTCCTGACATTTGCGGTCTGCCCCCAGTGCAGCGCTTCAACAGTCTTAATAACCTCCACCCCCTTCCACCTCTGTCTCATCATTCTACACCTGAAACTCGCAACTTTAGCCTACAGAACTACACTCGCTCAGAAGGCAACCTGCAGAGAGGCCTGCAGCACTCGCCATACACTCCCAGCATTGCAGAACACGCAGCCTTAGAAGCTCTAGCTATGGAGGATGATGGGGAGGCAGGCCTGTTGCTTGGGGATGAGGACATGCTACCAGATGACCTGGTACAGTATCTCCACTCCCAGGTTCAGACAGATGGTGGCTCCTACATGCACATTGAGGACCAAATAGTTTCTAGCCAAAGGGACACCTCCCATCCATCTATGGAGGCGACTGAGCAGACTTCAGGGCTGAACCTGGTCTTCCGAGGGTCCCACAGCCTCCAGCAGCAGCAGATGCTGGCGAGGAAGAGCCCCAGTAAGCTTCCCATCCAGTGGAATGAAGTGAGCTCCGGAAGTGCTGACAGATCTCCTCAGAGAGAACAGAACCACCAGACACAATGTGGAAGGTGGTCAGGTACAGATCATGGACCCATATCTGAACCTTTTGGCAGGTTTGGAAACATGGTGGTTCAGCAGCAAGTTCCCCTTGATTTCCAGAACAGTTGTGCCCAGGCTAACCAGTCTCAAAGTGCTTGCAGTGTCAACCCTGGGGTGAAGCTAGAGACATCCCCAAACTCCTGCACGGAGATAAGAGTATCTGGTCACAACTCTACAAACACCTTTGGCAGGCCTCACTTCTCCCAGATAATTGATGGGCCTCTTCCGCAGGGCTTCAAACAGCAGGCCTCCAGTGGACCTCAAAAACAGAGCCACTTTCAGCAGAACCACAACAGTAGCACCTCTTGCCAGGTTGGAAACAACCTAATCCTAAATAGGGCCTCCATGGACAACGTCCCCAGCCTCTCCCAGGGAACTGGTCTTCATCACAATCGGCAGGTACATGCCCCTCGCCCACCAATCAACAGTTACAGGAACTTGGTCAGGACCCAGCAGTATCTCAATCCTGAGAGCTCCAATGAAATCCAGGCTAGCCTCAATCAGCAACAACAACTACAGAGGAATGGGAACCACTGTTCCCTTGCACATCAGGTATCTGGGCTGAAACTGGAGGCCCCAGACCATGGATACTTAGAGCATGGCTTCAGTGATCGCCTTCCCTTTGAGCCAGCAGATCCCAAGACCTCCTCGTTCTCTGTCCTGGAGGACCAGTGCTTGCTAGACTCCATGGCTGAGTCTGTGGGACAAGATGGTGGCAGTGGCAGTGGGGACCCTGTTGCCCTTCTCTCTCCTGGTTCAGACCAGGTGACCAGCACAGTGGATGGCACTGTGCCTGGTGTATTGGACGATGGGGTAAGTCTGGACTTTGGTGCCATGCTGGAGGATGGCTATGACCAGGGTAGCCTGGTCTCAGGGGTGTTGAGTCCCTCCATCTTCCAGGGTCTTTCCAGGACCTCATCACGGCTGACAACCCCAAGAGCATCTGCGAACTTCCACAGTGTGGCCCCTGGTTTAAACAACATGGCCATTGGCGACATGAGCTCTCTCCTCACCACCCTTGCTGAGGAGAGCAAGTTCCTGGCTATCATGCAGTAGCTACTCTCTCTCTCTGCTTTCTCCTCCCTTAGGAAAGATGGAATAAAGGAAGAGAAAAACTATGGTGTATGTGAAGATTAAGACAAAAGTGGCAATTATGAGAACTTTAAAATATAATTAAAGTGTTCTGGCAGTCTTCAGGCAGTTGCCAAACCCATTTATTTTGTAAAAATGACATCCCACACAGAAATGGGATGGGTCAAAAATTATGTATAGATAAATAGTTATATTCCTTTTCTGGAATGAAGGCTATTTTTGAAAGCCCTTCTCTTTGTATTACTATGTGATAGTGAGCAAAAGCTCACTTCTTTAAAACAGTATTCTGTGTATTGTCACTGTTTTTGCTGTACACACTGTTGGTAAAAATGCATGTATTCAAGATGAAACATGAACACTGTCTTTATAAGTACATAGCCCATGTGCCAAGTATCTACCGTTTTGATCCAACAGGTACAAAGACGTCAAATCCATTCTTGTTACAGCAGGTCAGATGGGATTATGGGTCATGTGTCAATTCAACAGGCCCTGATAATAACTTTATATATCATAGGTTTTAATAAGTGGTATATTTACATTTGTTGTCATTTTGTTTGTATGTTACTTTGGTGAATCTGTAAATGTTTCAGTGCTTCTACCAAGTTTTACCAAGTGATGTTTTTTGTCAAGAGAAACTGCGGTATGGTATCGAGTCCAAAAAAATGGATAACGCATCCAAGTCTTAAAGGTATCATAGATAGTTGTCTACTTGATATCTAAATGGCTTGAGTTAGTTAGTCTGGTAAGGTACTCAAGTGTATATAACAGTGTTTTTATATTCTGTTTGTGATAATCTGATTTTTGACGTTGGATTGCACGGTTGTTTGGAGCTGATGTGAAATGGACATTTTCTCCTCGATGATCAAAGGTCCCATTTGGTGCTTTATGTATGCTTACATGAATAGATATGAGTACTTCATGTTTTAAATCTGTCTTAATGACCAACAGTGGTCCACAGCACATGAATTCCCCTCTCATGATGATAAATACTGTAAAGTGATGTGTTTTGTTTTTATAGGAAATCATCCGTATTGTTTTCTCCAAAGCTCTTAAATTCAGAATGTGTACTGCCATCAAGTATTGCAGTGACTTTGTCAACAGTGTTAGTATGCCTTGCAGTCTTATGTGACTGCGCACAGAATATTAAGTAGTTTACCTTTTATTCAGCGTCAAAGCAATGAGGTACAAATTGTTTTATTGTTCTTTGGTACTTTTGTCATTTTTGTAGCTGTGCATTGATGGTGTTTTGCTTTTTCAAAGAAGTAGAAATGATTTCCTTTGAGAGAAGGAAATTACATTGAGGTATGTGCCTTATACGTATCTGCCTGTCAGTAAAGAGAAAGATCACTGCCAATCTTCCATTGTGAATTATGAAAAAATAAAAAAATAAACATGTAAAGTGTCTTGTGAGACCGGAAAAAGATAAAAATGACAGAACATTTATATAAGAAAAGTGAATATGAGAAAAGTCAAGATTTGCGTAATGCACTCTACTTTTCTTTGATTTTGTTTTGTTTTTTTTAGTTTTCACATTTATTGTGCTTTTATATATGTGTACATACATTACTCTTTCTGTAGGTTTAGCAGAGGAAATGGGGAGTATCCTGGGGCCAATAAAGAATTGACTTTGAAAGCAGGGATTCCCAGGCCCTGGGTAGAGGCCAGACAGATCTGGCTCACAGAGGAGCTTCAAGTGCCCAGCACTGCCCCTCCGCCAGAAGAGCCACTTTGCTCTTTTATAACTGACTACAAATGTTTGTATGGTTTTAATAAAAATGGAAATTATATTTTAAGTCTCCTTTCTTCCTTATGTGATGGTTTTGATAATAAGACAATTTTATTTGTTTAAATTATATTTTTGTTTTTATCATGACACCATGACAGAGGATGAAAATATTACTTCTATAATTGTGCACAAACACCTCAAATTACCACAAATCAAACTGATTACTTCATCAAACCATATCCAAAGGAACAATGTTATGCAACTTGATAAAAATACTGTGCCAAGACAGTAAAAAAAAAGTGTAATCTGATGTCAAATTAGATTTTTGTTTGAGTATATACTCCTCTTACCAACAATTAAATAAACTCAATTTAAAGTCGTTAGTGCCAAGTTCCAAACTCAGTCACCATCTATAACTTCATTCATGGAGCATAGCTAGTGCTGCTGATGCCCTCTTCTGATCATCATGAGAAATTACAATTACGTTGTTGGGAGCTATGCAATGAAGTGTGAATTCCACCCTCATGAATTTGATAGCATGGTTATAAATTACTTGTTTGGTTACATATTCACATTATGAGCAGTCATGCCCTCGTCCCTGTATGCCAAGAGATTAAAGCCAGTAGGTGTTACTGTCCCTGCTCAATCACACTAACACCTTTACCAATGCTTATTCCGCTATAGCCCACATGTATTTACAGACCCTTTAGGCTGACAGCCCATCAGCTCATATCAGAAGTCCTTTTAGTGTGCTCCATGCAATCACAGAGAGATCTTGCATCATTCCCTAACTTCCCAGGATGAGAAAAATGGTCATCCTTTTCTAAGTGAGTCTCCCATTATGCTTTTTAGAAGCTCAACACAAGTGCAATCATGCAACGGAAATGAAGGGTACAGTTAGTCCCTCCACTGCAGAGAGGCTGCATGAGAGCCATAAATTGTTCCAACTGGATACAAGAGAGACCGTTTTTACTTTTGATGCTCTGAGGCTGCAGCTGTCTTAGATGAAAACAATTTTTTTCTCCAAAGAAATACACCACCTTTTTAACACTCCTGTGCCATCTTCAGACTACACTTAGAGGGGTGCACGGATCTTATCCAGAGTATGTCAAAAGCTCTTTTAAGGACGGCTTCCAACCTGTTATCAAATCTGTACACATGTTCCACAACTGTTTCTCTACATATCAAACACTTCACAGCTTTTTACATTATCAACTTCACCATGCCAACATGTTGGGGATAAAATGAAGAACGGGGGGTTTGGTATACAATAGGAAACATTTTATTACTAAAAAGTTGTCTTATACTGAAGGTGCTCTTTCAGCAGTGTTTCCACAACTATTCTTTATTGAAATCACAAGATTGTTTTTTACCACTTAATGGAAAAAACAAATGAATCATACATGAAATGGCAGTAACTATGGACTATATACAACAATGGGAGAAGAGGGTCACAGGTGTGGCTTCAATAGGCCAGCATTGTTAGGTGTTTTAACAGACTTGGCTCATACAGGAGGCACTTGAATCTGAGAGCCTTAAGAGCCAGGTCCTAGCCAGAGTGCTGGAGGGAGAGGAGGGTAAAAAACATGGAAATGTCCAGCAACAGAAAACAATGACTACCTGCTTTGAGAATAAGAAAATCTTGTTCAAGGAGTACATAATATGCATCTATTCCTTCAGCTCAGACCTCAAGGCCTGGGAACTTGGTTAGGGGTGGGGGAGGGGGGAGGGGGTTGCTGTCACATGTGGGACACTGATGCACATACAGAGCATTTACACAGGCCTGCACCACAGAAATCTAGAGCACAAAGGGTGCACATTCAAAAGCATGCATCGCCCCACAATGAGCAATGTGGTTAAAAAAAAAAAAAGAGAAGATGTATTTAGACTTCTGCAACTACGACAAAACTCAACTGTCTGCTGCTTGAGATTGTTAATGCAATAGACATACAGTATTTACAGGAATTATATTTTTCTTTTTAAACATGTCACTCCAATGTCAGTTAAATAAAAAAAAAAAAGTCCATAACTGCATTGCTGGGTATGAGGGGAAAGTTTACAATGATATTCGCAAAAAAATCAATGTTTTCAAGAATGGCTACCATTTCAATGATCTATTTACAATAAAACACATTTTTATGTATTCATAAACAAAATAATGTTGAGGAAGAACAAAAATCCATGACATTCTGAATAGAAGTCTGTGGGTTGGCTGCCTCACTGAGTTCCTGTCAGAGCTGGTTTAGTGGTTGGTTCTCCATCTGCTCTGGGAGTGTGGTAGGAGGGGGGAGTTCTGGGTGTCAGATCTTCTCCTGGATAAAGGGGTGCTGCAGAGCCTGGTTGATGCTGATGCGTTTGGCTGGGTCCAGCATCAGGGTGCCATCTATCAGGTCCTTCAGCTGCATCACCTTCTTCCTCTGGTCCTCAGGCAGTCGCTGGCCTCCAATCATATCTGTCAGCAGGTCTTTGGTGGGGTTGATGGTGCTCATCACCGTCACCTTCTCCTAATAGGGCAGACAGAAAAAAATCAACAATAAATAATGACATCAACTACATCACGTTTTCAGTACATGTGTAATACTGATCGTCAGATCTTAACAGCAAGTACAACAAGTTATTCTTGTTCATGCTAACAACTTTCATCGGGTTAAAAAGTCAACCGTACAAGTATGAAAGAGCACCTTACCCTTTCTGTCACTTTGTCTACTTCAATGTACAGGAAGTTCAAATTCTGATCGAAGTGCTGGTCTTTGAACAAGCCTTTGCGGATCATCTGAGGAAAGAAAACCACAACATTGCGTCACTCATAAGGTCTTGAACACTGCATGGAACAGCAACACTTCTCACTTCATCTGGGAAAGAGAATAACTGAAGAAACTGAAATCCTATGATGCAATTCCACCTTGTTCGGCATCTTGCCCTTGAGGTCCATAGCCAGTTTGATCATGTGGTTGTTGGAGGATCCGGGGAACAGGATTTTGCCGGTGTAAAGCTCATATAATGTGCAGCCGACAGACCACATGTCAATCCCGTAGTCGTACGGCTTTCCTATGACTGAGACAGAAGACATTGTGAGCGAGGTTTGAAACCGACAGATGGATGTAGAGACGTGATTTATACAAATAATGCAACTCACTGATTTCTGGAGCTCGGTAGAATCTGCTGACCAGGTACGGAGTGATATCGTTGTCAGCAACGTGCGACGCAGAACCAAAGTCACATAGCTTCAAAATGGTCTTTGACTCGTTCACCTTTTAAGGATTGACAAAATAAAGAAATCAGTACCCAACTATTTTCATCATTGTATAACCTTCTTAATCTTAATTTAAAGAGTATTCAGATCGTACCAGGATATTGTCTGGCTTGATGTCTGCATGGAGGATGTTGCATCGTTTGAGCAGCTTTAGGGCCAAGAAGAGCTGCTGACTGTAAGAGCGCACAGCTTTGATGTGGAGCCCTACGTCTTTACCGTATTTCTTCAGCACCTCTCTCAAATTCATACTGCGGATGAGAATACCACGGATCATTAACAAGTGAGGCCATCAGATAAATGATGAGGAGAAAAACAAGTGTCTCCTATCTCGGTACCTGAGAGGCTCGAACACCAGACACAGATGCTGCTTGTGGTAGAAGTGCCTGAAGAGGCGAAGGCAGTGAAACTTGTCATCAGGATCGGCGTCATTCAGCTTCTTGAGGAATTCTAACTCTTTCAAACCAGTCTTCTGCCTGTTCACCGAAAATGCAGTTATGTTATTATCAGTGCAAATTCAATTAAACTGTCCATGTGATTGGCTTTGTTGTCATTAATGTATTTCCAAAAAGGCCTATAGTTTGGAAATGTAAGAATTTTGTCTAGATAAAATGGTATGACTCACATGAGCTCATTGTTTCGGATGATCTTGACTGCCACCTCCTGGCCAGCCCTGGCGGTGTCCCTGGCTCTGATCACATTGCTGAACACACCCTGGCCAGTGTAGCCATACACATCGTAACGCTTGTCCAGTGTCTCCCCGATGTTCACCCCTGAATAACCACACGTATGGCACAGACACACACATTTGTTAATGGGAGCAAAGCTGTTTAAAATAAAGACAAAAAAAAGGTGTGAGATACTTGTTATATTAAATAGTAATAGTCCCGTGATACTGACACAAATGTCAGGATTAGGGAAGAAACACTTACGGTAGTAACCCTCAGCATCAGTCCAGTTGTCCCTGAGGTTGGGGTTCTCCTTGAAGTCCTTTCCTACACCTGCTGCTCTCATCCTGGCACTCTGCATAAACAATACAAAAAGGAGATCAGTGGATACTAAAATGCAGAAGAAATTATAAGAGCAATGCTCAGACGTTCCCAGATGTGTAGAGTTCAGCATTAAGACTCTCCACTGATCCTAACTAAAATACTTACATCAAAGTCAGCAGCAAACATATCATCCGACTCTGTAAACATGTCAGGGGCTGAGGGCTTCTTTGGGTTGGCTCCTGAAACAAAGAGCGACAATAAAACGACACATGATGAGTTTCTAGTCATCGAGCATGTTGTAAAACAGAATATCTGGAACATGTGTTTGATTCACATACTCTGCAGAGATCAAAACATGCTGCAGGGGGCAGAGACACCCAGGCTTTGGATTACAAGCCAGCAACTGAATGAACACATGACAAAAAGAAACAAAATTAAAAATCCCTGCATCACACAACTCTACATTTGTCACACAAATCAAGCAAGCAAAGACTGCTTTTCGTTTTGCCTGGACTGGGATCCTTCAGCCAGTCAATAACATGACGGTTGGTTGTCACTATGGTTATGTGAGATGGGCCAAATTGTTCTAAATTGCAGGGAAGCTTTCACCTTTAGCAGCAAAATGGACTTCCTCCATATCAGCTAAACTGACTACTGTAGCACTTGGGGGAAAAGCTGAAATTTAACTGCACTGAAAAACTCAGCCATTTTACTTTCTATGAAAATCAAACAAAAAAAATGAGAAGAGACTATTCAAAGTGATTGCGGCGTCTGACAGAGGTTTTAGTCTTTCTGTCTTGGCTCTCGTCCATGTTGATGGAAGGCTGTGACCTTCAATGACGTAGGTGAGCAGATGAAATGATCCGCAGATCCTTTTTAGAATGTCAGAGGCTTTAAAAGGCGGGTAAAGGTAGAGAAAGAATAGAGAGCAATATTCTGCAATATTCTGGGTCAGTGCAACCCCATTCTATCACAGGTAACATATTTGGAGCTACTTCAATGCTTGAGTACCACATTTTCAGTCTTATCATGCAGATATGGAGGAGGACCCGCTGACTGGTGATGGTGAAAGCACTTCTCAAAGTGTTCAGGGCGATGACTGACCTGTGCATGTGACTTCAGAGCTTTTGTATTATTCTGTACAATTCATGCGCTTAAATCAGAGGATGAAATTTAACATTTTTAGATGAAATGTATGGGTTTAATTTATTGCACATGGACACATAACATTACTCAACATTTGTCCGGGCAGCTACCAAAACAAACCAAACCCCAACCTGACTGATTCTTTGAGCTGGAGCACGCAGGTGACGGTGTGGTTCATTCAGTTGGCCTTGTATGCCAACAGATTATTGAATGGTGAGCAGGAAATTACCGTCTTTCTCCTGGGCAATGAGGTTGTGCTTGGCTTTGATGCTGGCCTCGAAGGTGTTGAGGTTCTCCCGTTCGTACTCCTTGACGTCTTGGGCTACTCGCTCCAAGATGTCGTCCGGTGAGGGCGAACGGCTGCGGGTGCTGCTCTGGGGGCTGCTGGGCTCCGACAGCATGGTGTCCTCGTTCACAACCTTGTATTTCTGTACGATGGCGGGAATTGTGAGAACATAAGAATACATCTCAAACATAGTAAGTCATGGACATTAGCTGTGTTATTAATTTCTGAAAAGAAAGATCACTATGAAAAGAATACAAACCTATATCTTCAAACACTGGGCTGATATGGCAACTACAAAAACAGCAATTTTGCATTAGAATAGGTTTAAAACAGACCTGTACAATGGCCAAGCGCTGCTGTCGGCGCTGTTCGATGAGGGCCTCTTCATCTATCTCCTCCCCATCAAAGTCCTCCAACCTGTAAAAACAAAAACGTTTTATGAAATAAACTATGTCAAGACCACAATTTCATGTTGATGGGTCAGCACATTCTGTAGGGAACATGAGTTTTATAGAAGTGCATCAACCACAGATGGTCTGACCCGTTTCTGACCTTAATCCACTACTAGTGAGATGATTAGCAAACATGGTCCAATCTTAAAAATAAATTCTTTACAGGTGATTGCAAAGTTATCAGATCAACACCCTCTGAAACGTATTTTCTTTTACTCACACTTCTTCTTCTGAGGATTCCTGATCGACCTTCATGCCCTCTGAAAGGCTGCCCTTGAACTTGTCTTCATCTCTGCTGCGCCGCCTCCTCCTCTCCCGATCACGGGATGTTGAGCGTCGGTATTGTCTGAGTCTGCCATACCTGTCTCTCTCCCCGGACCTGCAGGGCACAGATGTTGAGGAAGGATAGTTGAGTACCTGATGAAAATTCTACCTGACAAAGGTCTTGCCCCAATAATACTAGGTCACACTAAATGTAAGTTAAGGTCCAGAGGAAAACTTAAATCAAACATCCAAACCCCAAAAAACGTGAAGAATGCTTGACTAAATATAAACAGTAAATGTTTGTCTTTGCATACATGAACTGTTTTGGTTAAATATTCTCTACCATAAGCAGACACACATGATTGTTCAGTGAGAAGTGAACTGCCATCACCTGTGTCTCAGTGGAGACCTGCTCCGTCTACGGGGAGAGGAGCGGGAGCGTCGTCGTGGAGATGGAGACCTCCGTCTTAGAGGTGAGCGACTCATCCTGCGGCGAGAGGATGATCTGGGACTGTTGTCTCGTGATCTATCTCTGCCTGGCCCGACGTCTGCCCGCGGGCGCTTCCTGTGCGAACATCAGAGGAGTAGACAGACCTGAAGTGGATGTTCTACATGGTTATTTAAATAAAACTGTTCCAATGCAGACAATCCGTGAGGAACCAGAAGGAAACTATTGATGTTATCATTCATTTTGACGACTAAGCATTTCACAAAGGCAATGAATGGTCAAGTATTTGATCTTTGTACATCTTTTAGAATCAGTCAGACTGTTGTTCATTGATATGACATGTATTCTTTAAGGCGTGCCTGGCCTTTCATTGCTCTGACACATTCAGGTTATTAATAGTCATCTGTGTTCACCAACCTCAGCGGTGAGTCCTGCCTGTCGACGTCCCTCCTCCTGACGTCTGGTGAACGGCTGCGGCCTCTCCTCGGGGGGGACCTTGTTCTGGAGGGAGAATGACTCTGTTTCGATGTCCTGTCTGAGGCACTGGCTGGGGCGTGGTGAGTATCTCTGTGGCGAGGGGAAGCGCTGCGTTTCCTCATGGGGCTGTGAGGCCCTCGTCTGTGTGGAGAGCGGTTCTCTTTCCCCGATGAGGCGTCCTTCGATGGGGACTTGGCCGGCCGTTTGTCGCGGTCGGCGTCTGAGCGACTTGGCCGCTCTCGTCCAGGTGATCTGGACCTCCGGCTGACTCTTTCCTGGTTTGGTCTGTCATCCCGCTGTGGCGAGGAACGTTTGTCAGTGCGGCTACCTTTCTGCTCTCCTCTCCAGCTAGAGGGGGAGTTGGACTTCCTGGTTCTCTCCTTGGACCTGTCAGTGCTGTCGGAACGCTTTCTGTCTTTCGACCTGCTCCTGCCGTGGGCTCTGTCTTTAACACCTGTGTCCTTGGTGCTTTTGGTCACCTTGTCCTGCTTAGATTCCTTGGCAGGCCTGTCTGCGGACTTGCTCCGACTGCGACGCTTGGTGCTGGTTTTACTGCCCTCTGTTGAGTCCCGTCTAGATTTACCACCTTTCCCTCCCCTCGGAGATATGGGTTTACCTGAGCTGCCCCTTTGACGCTGTTCTCCGTTTCTGACCCTTGAGTCTCCATCCTCTTCCGATCCAGAGTTATAACCCTGAAGGATCAAGCCCATGCCTGACTGAACCTTGCCCTCCATCAACTGGCTGTCCAGCTCAGCTTTGATCATGGCCCTCTGTTTCTCCAAATCCTCCAGCAAGGCCCTGTCGTCCAGACTCGGATTTCCAGAGGAGGGAGAGGATTCGACTTTTTTGTGACTGGAGGAGCCAAAGATGACAGCACCGGAGGGAGAGGAGCCCTCTTTGCGTTTGTGTTTCCTGTGTTTATGACGGTGCTTGCGTTTACGGTCCTTGTCCTCATCGGAGACGTGCTTGTGTTTTTTGTGCTTACTACGATGCTTGTGTTTTTTCCTCTTGTGTTTACCGCCACTGCTGTGATGTTTGGACCCCTCTTGCGTCTTCTCGCCGTTAGTTTCCGCCTCCTCCTGATATGAGAAAAAAAAAACATCAGCTTGACAGTTAATTCAGGTGTCGGATCATCTGAACATACATCTTAAGATATGCTCTGAAATTTGAGAGAAAGCTTCTTCTTCCATTTTATAGGGTTACACTCAGAATCCATCAACATACTAAACTGCACTCAGCGTGAAAGTATGTGGAGGAAGGGCAGTACCCTCAAAATGAAATTATAGATGTACAGTAGATGAACTGTAAAGCAGCTACTGGACACTTGAAAACTTGCTAGTACACTACATGACAGTATTAGTTTAATGGTGTAAATGCCAGATTATCAAGCAACACATTTCAGACTGGTTAAATTTGAGATTGACATTCAACAGGTTAGATCAGAATCATGAAATCATACCACTGAAGGTATGGAGACCCCGCTGTTGTCCGCTCCTACCTCTTCCTCCTCCTCTTCTTCCTCAGACATGTCTCCGCTGTCTTCATTTCCGCTCCTCTCGTGGCTTTCCAGATCCTGCTTCCTGTTCAAAAGAGAACAAATTTAAAAAGGTTGAGCAGTCAATGACACATTAGCGCTAGAACGATAAGTCAATTAATCGGGATTAATCGGGGCTATTTAAAGGGAATTCATTAACTATTTTGTAGGGAAGCGCTGGTCTGATCCAGATCCAGATCCAGAACCGGATCTTATTAAGCTGATTAGGTTATATTCATTCAGTGACGACTCACATCAATCCCTGGCCATATGTTACCCTACACAAAAATTATTCTAATGAGTTCCACACAGTGAGGTATGCAAACTTGGACATTTGGAAAAAGGGTTCAAGGTTTCTGCAGAAAGTAATGAGATAGAAGTTTTAAGTTCAGGTATCTGTATCAGGAGACAACAGGTTGGATTGATACATCCCTATAATTCTGATAATCAAGTAATAATTTACATAGTTTATCAAGCAAAAATCCCAACCATCCACCGGCTTCAGTTTCTCCAAAGTGATGATTTTTTTCTTGCTCCTACTTCACTGTGCAGAATGATGTATGAGCAGAGTTTGACACTTAAAGGTTGTTTTCACTTTCATCTGCTGAAAGCAGAAAGTTTCTCTGCGCTCACTGAAAAGCCAGTTTTAAGGGGGCGGGCCAACGAGCAGGATTTGTGAAATCACAACTAGTCTGGAAGTTAATTCTGGTCTGATGTTTAATTTACACAAGCGTGATGTGGAAACTTCAGTGTGATGTGGAAACCTGAAGCCTCCAGTGCACAAACACTGTGAAACAACTTCACAGTGAGACATCTTGTGTCTGGCAGGTAAACATTAAGAAGAAATATACTTGTATATTCATAGATTCTGAAATTTTATAGTGAGTCAGAAGAAGTAGATTAATTTGATTAGAGTAGTAACCACAGCTGTTTTTTTGTGCAAAGAAAGCATATCAGACACACATCATTGTTCCAAGAAAAGTATTTATATAAGTCTGGAGGGAATCTTTAAATAAATGTACTATCTTTAGACTGTTTGGTCGGACAACAACAATTTGAAGACATCAACTTGAGCTCTGGAGAGTTGCGATTGGCACTGTTCACTACATTTAACTCATCAAATGAATGATCAATAAATACATGAAAAACCTTATGCATGCATCACCTAATAATGCCAACAACCCTCAGCTGCGTCCTTTGCTTGTACCGGAGCTTTCTGTTTGCTCCTCCTACACCAGTAACCATGGGCAACCAAGGCACCAGCAACACCTCTGCTATCATTTACAACAGACATCCGACCGCTACTTTCTGTGCAGTACTGAAGTCGACTTCTCTCAGTACAGTATGTAATAATTACACCACTTTCATCAAACACATTTAAAGCTATGGTTTTATACTGTTTCCTCGTGAAAACACCATGAAAACTGTGATCATGTTCCCGCATTGACCAACATTTCCAATATGTTGTGAAATAAATCTCTTGTTTGCAGCAAGTTTAGAATAACAACGTTAAAAGAATGACCTAGGTGGTAACATAAAGTTAGTTAACCTAAATCATAAGAAGAAGTTAGTCTGGTGGTTAATATAAGGTGAAGCGTGGTTACGTAATGTGCTGGATTTAGCTACAAGCTTGTAACCTTTTAAATAACAGCTACAACAGTTGGCGATAAAAGGCTTCCTGTTAGTGAACGTGGCATGCACCTGTGTATCACCTTGCAAACTTCGCTGGTTATCTGTCACTCTGAGAACGACCGCCAACACGATTATCAATCATTAGCTCGGATGTGCTAACCGATCTTAGCAAACTTGAGAGCTAGCAGGCTAAGCTACATCCTCGACTCTGTTATACACAATGTACAGATCGTTATTTGCTGCCAAATCATAAGGTTTGGCTGTGTGCGGTGCGACACGCGCATCGTATGGAAGAAAATGCACAACTGTAAGGCAAAGATACGCTTACGTATACTATCTTTTTTAGAGAAACTTAATGCTATGTGAGCTAAAGAACATTAGCTTGATGGCTATTAGCGTTAGCCCCGGCAACAACGTGAAGCTGCGGCTCTGCTAGTCTCCACATTTCTAACTGACGGGGTGGTTCGTTTTTGTTTTCGAAATCGGAAAGGGTTAACACCTTGTAATTAAAAATATCTAATATTAAATGAAATAACTTACACGTGTTCGTTGCCATTATTCATTCTACTGGACGCGATATCCATCTCAACGTCGGCCATTTTGCTTAGCTGAGGGTATTTCGTCCACGCAAAATAAACGCCGTCAAAAAAAATCTCAGCCGCCCTCTGCTGCACTGGCGGCGCACTACAATCACAGTTTTTCTTTTTGTCCACCAGGGTGTATCCATGCACCATACGGGTTTGTTTCAAGGCTGGCAGTGGTGGAAAGTTACTAACCTATTTACTCAAGTACTGTACAATTTGGAGGTACTTGGACTTTACTTGAGTATTTCCATTTTATGGTATTTAATACTTCCACTCCACTCCATTTCAGATGAAGATCTGACACAATGGATAATATAACAAGCTTTTAAAATACAACACATTGTTACAGATTAAATCAGTGGTTTCCAACCTTTTTGGCTTGTGAAGTTGTGGAGTTGGGGTCACATTTCAGATTTCACATTTCCCTTTGGAGGGGCCCAACCCCTAGGTTGGGAACCACAAGACTAAACTAGCTAACTGTATATATAAAGTAGTTCAAACTAGCTTCACCACCAGCAGCTACATCAGTAACATGCTGCTCTAACACTGATGCTTCAGTATTAAGGTTTTTCTCAGTTGCTTTGGCTCAGTTCTCGATCGACAGTTAAAGTCGTCAAAACAATATGTGAAATTTTTCACAACATTTTGTGACTTGTGCACAACAGAAAGAGCGTTTTTCATTCACATCAGAAAAAAAGGAGAAAAAAGTTAAGATTGAAAGTTCATTCTTGACCCTGGAAATAGTCTTTGACATTGTTTGGTGAACTAATATCTACTGTGAGAGATTCCAAGAGACAAAGAACAGAAAAGCACCAAGTAAGCTATAAATAAAAAGAAAAAAGGAAAAGGTGGTTTCCCAGTTGCCTATACCACAGAATGGCCCTGGAAGTCAGTTAGTGGATCATGTGGTTTTTGAGGGCCCCTCATGCAGAACTTTTGCTTCAGAATGCTCAACTTAATGTAAGATAAATAGTAAGACAAGCAGCTCATTTTGGGAGAAACAACCTCTATAAAAGAATATATTTCATGGCATCAACAGAGATTTTAAACCCAAAGATCACTACAGAAACATTTTCACAATGTTTATCGCTGTAGTGAAACTTTCAATATGTAAAAACACACAACTATGGGGAGAACGTTTTAACTCTGGTTGTATTAGCTGCCCATTTAGCAGGGATCTGGAGAGGAAAAACCTATCTTTCCCAACTTTTACTTGCTGAACAGTTCAATTTTATGCAGACACAAATAATTCAGACTCATATTCATAAAACGACAAAATCCCTCTCATGCAAAGAACAAATCCACTATCAGAGATGTTGATCCTTAACCACAAAATGTGATATTTAGTCGAAAAGAGTGAAAATCCCAAATGCTGAATCTGATTTTGCCTCGTATAACATTTAAATCATACCAGACATTAGCTGTGATGCAACCAGTTGCAAAAAATGTAAAAAAAAAAAAAAGAAAAAAAAAAAGGCTCCTAACACTGCTCAGTGAAACATTCAAGGATGCAGAAGCATTCAGGGGGCGGTTATTATCCATGCTTGACAGTTTTATTTGAAGCAGTAAATTGTGTTATTGGGAGGCACCTGTGGTTGCTTATTCACAGCAGTGTGAAAGTGATGGAGGCGTGTAGATACTGCAGGATCATTGTTGACATCCTGGCAGATGGGACAAGAGCATCTGGCAGATGACGATCCCGCAGGTGTTACCGTTATTATCTCGTGTTTTGACGACATCTTGCTTGGCGTATAGACTAAAAAATTATCTTCCAAAATATATAGCAACAAAAGCTAACTCAAAATCTCATTGGAATTTAGTTTTTGCCGTAGTTGTATACACCAGTCCCCCTCAAATAAATATATATACGTATATACAGCACTAACAGAAGGTCTGAGGGCTGTAACTCACAGTCTGAGGCTTCTGCTGTTCAGAGTATCTCAGATTTATTTAGTAAAGTTGCAAGCTGGAGGTCTCACCGCAGATTAAAGTGTCGGTCATGGAGACATTAGATATTCCATTAGTAGAGACCTCTGTCCCAGTGTGCCCAGTAAATCATGGACATACATACAGTAGGTGG